>NW_024868608.1:0-80277 GCF_013358625.1 Macadamia integrifolia | reverse complement strand
CTTTAAATTCTTAGATGACGAATGGTTAGGACGTTATTTTTAGGACGGTAATTAGAATTAGATTACAACCATTAATCAGTTCACTTTCGCATTATTAAAAGAAATAAAAAATAAGGTGGCTGCTCTCCCTGTGTTCGACCCGTAGCTACACTGATCCGTACGCTTGCGGTTACATTTTAAATCTCAACAAGTTTTTGGCGCCGTTGTCGGGGAGACAGTTCCATGTTATTTTTCACTTTCTTTTGGTAAATCGGAGTGCTTTATTTGCTTTGCTTTATATTTTTTCTTTTTTTTTTATTGAATTCCTGAGAATAACAACTTGCAATAATAGTTGTATCAGTGGAGGTCACCATGCCTCACAGTATGATAAAGACAGGTTTCGCCCTGTAGCAGTACCTCAGGAATTGACCTGAGCAACCCCGGATCCTTGTCGGTAAACTCCCAAAAAGCAAAAAAAAAAAAATAAAAAATAAATAAATAAAAAAATCAAAAAAATCAAAAAAATCATCAAAAAGTTTTGCTATCCATTCTTTTGTGCTTGTCTTACTTTAGTTGTGGAAAGTTTTTCTGTTGCATGAGTGTTAAGTGGGTACGTAATACTAAGAATCGGTTAGAAAGAAGAGATCCAACAAGTAGTGACCCTATACGTTTGCTCTCTCTAAAACCCTTCAATATGGGAGACCAACAGCAAAACCCTTCACCTAAATCTCTGAAAGATAGGTTCTACCCTGCTAGAACAGCCCAACCTTCCTGTATAGTTCTACCACAAGCCCAGGGCAATAATTTTGAACTCAAATCTCAATACATCACTATGTTGTCCCACTTCCATGGGTTGACCTCTGAGGATGCATACCTATTTCTAAGGGAATTTAAAAAGGTATGTGTTCTAATTAAGATCCAACAGTTTTCTGATGATGCTGTTAAGCTTAGGTTTATCACTTTTGCATTGAAAGACCAAGCTAAGAAGTGGTTGTATGGATTACCCACAAATTCCATAACCTCATGGGAACAGTTCACAGTTGTCTTCCTTAAGAAGTTTTCCCCAACTCACAAGACCAATAAGCTTAGAAGTGATATCCTTCAGTTTAGGCAAAAGCCTAGTGAGTCATTTTCCAAACTTATGGAGAGATTCAAGGATCTACTCCAAGAATGCCCCCACCATGGCCTAGACCTATGGCATTTATGTCAAATAATTTATGAGGGTATTGATTACCCAACTAAACAAATGATGAAGTCTATGTGCCCTGAGGGATTCACATCCTTTATAGATGAAGGAAAAGCATGGGAATTCTTACTTGACTTAGCTGACAAAACCCGTGAATGGGAATCAACCCAAGAGAGTGAAAGAACTATAAGAGGAAAAGGATATTTTGTGGATGGGATAGTAGCCAAGGAAGCCCATTTGGATATCCTAATCAAGAGGATTGAGGCTATTGTTCCTAGAGAGTCATAGAAGAATGCCCTAACACCTCTGGGGGCACTTCTAATGATAGTGTTAATGCCTTATACCAGAATAATCCATATAGTAACACATACAATCCAGGATGGAGAAATCACCCAAATTTTTCTTGGAATCAGGGCAACCAAGCAGGACCTTCCAATTTCTATAATCAAGGTCAACCTGGACCCCAAAGGCCTCCCTTTGCACAACAATCTTTTTCTCAAAATACTTTTCCTAGGTCAAATGTAGGACCTCAGGCGAGTTTTCCTAGGGCCCCTCTTCTATCATCTTATCAGCAACCCCCTGGGTTTACCAACACTGGAGAGGCAAGTAGAATAAATGACTTGGAAAAAAATATGGCCCTCCTCATGACAAGCCATCAAAATCTTACGAGAGAACTTACCCAAGTTGTCTCAATTATGCATGAGAGGAAGAAGGGAACTTTACCCAGTCAACCAGAGCCTAACCCTAGGCATCATCAACCTGTTAGTTTACAAGGACCAACTAATGCACCACTGAATATAGTACAAGGTCAGACTCAATAAGGGCCCTCTAACCAATGTAATGTTGTTTATGCCCTTAGGAGTGGTAGAGAGTACCTACAGAGCTTTCCTAAATCTTCCCCATCTATTACTCCTGTTAACTCTTCTTCAGTTGAGGACACAAATGTGCCTCTTGCTCCAGGTTCGTCTGATGAACCTAAAGATTTTTCTGAAACTAAAGATGATTTGGTTGAGGAAACCAAAAATGATTCTTCTGAACAGGGGCAAATCCCTAACAGTCCTTATGTTCATCCTGTCCCATTTCCTAATCGCTTGGTAAACAAAAAGAAGACTGCTTCCATGGACAAAATTTTAGAAGTCTTCAAAAAGGTAGAAATAAACATCCCTCTTTTGGATGCCATATCCCAGATCCCCACCTATGCAAAGGTACTGAAAGGTTTGTGTACTCACAAACGTATCACTAGTGTGCCCAAAAAGGCGTTCTTGGCAGGTAACATTAGTTCCATAATTACTCAGCCTATAGCAGCCAAGTATAAGGATCCAGGGAGCCCTACCATATCTTGTGTCATAGGCAACACCTATATTGAGCATGCCTTACTTGACCTTGGCGCAAGTGTGAATCTTTTACCTTACCATGTGTACAAGCAACTAGGATTGGGAGAATTAAAAGCCACTGGAACTACTCTTCAGTTGGCAGATAGATCTGTTAAGATTCGGTTGAGGGGGATGGTTGAGGATGTCTTACTAAAGGTGGGAGAATTTATTTTCCCTGTTGATTTCATTGTGTTAGATACTAAGCCCTTCTCAACCAAGGATGAGATCCCAATAATTCTAGGAAGACCATTCTTGGCTAGCAGTAATGCATTAATCAATTGCCGAAATGGTTTCCTAAGATTATCTTTTGGTAACCAAACTGTTGAGTTTAACATGTTTAGGATTGGCAAGCAACCACATATGGAAGAAGAGATCAATATGCTTGAGGATTTTTTGGATTTTTCTGATGATTTAGTTACCAACTTTGATATTGATTTTGATTCAGAATTCCAACAGTATATGGATGAGTTGGATGATAAGAGTGAAAATTTCTTTTCTGAAGTCTTGAGTCTTCACACACTTGTGGAGCCCTTAGGACCCCTTTCCAATTCCATTCCCAAACCTTCCATAGTTGAGCCCCCTAAGCTAGATCTTAAGGAGTTGCCATCTAATTTGAGATATGCTTTCCTAGGGCCTGACCAGACTCTTCCTGTAATAATTTCTTCAAATTTGACTTCTAGCCAGGAAGAGGAGTTACTTAAAGTGTTAAAAGATAATAAGGAAGCCCTAGGTTGGACCATGGCTGATATCAAGGGTATAAGCCCTTCCATTGTGCAACATCATATACATCTTATGGAGGATTCCAAACCATCCACGGAACCCCAAAGAAGAGCTAACCCAGTGATGATGGAAGCTATTAAGAAAGAGATCCTAAAGTGCTTGGATCATGGAATAATTTATCCTATTTCTGGCAGCCAATGGGTAAGCCCAGTTGATGTAGTGCCTAAGAAGTCTGGTGTGACTGTAGTTCCTAATGCCAATAATGAGTTGATCCCTACCCGTGTCCAAACAGGATGGCGTGTGTGCATTGACTACAGGAAATTAAATGCGGCAACCTGGAAGGACCACTTCCCATTGCCATTCATTGACCAGATGTTAGAGAGGTTAGCTGGACATGAATACTATTGCTTTCTTGATGGATATTCCGGCTATAACCAAATCCCAATTGCTTTAGAGGACCAACATAAGACCACTTTTACATGCCCATATGGAACATTTGCTTACAGGCGTATGCCCTTTGGGCTTTGCAATGCCCCTGCTACGTTCCAACGATGCATGATGAGCATTTTTTCTGACATGGTCGAAAAATTCTTAGAAGTATTTATGGATGACTTTTCAATTCATGGGAATTCCTATTCTGAATGTCTTCATCATCTTTCCCTAGTTTTGAAAAGGTGCATATCTAAGAATTTGGTTTTGAATTGGGAGAAATGTCATTTTATGGTTAAATCTGGTATTGTTTTAGGCCATGTAATATCCAAGGAGGGAATTAAGGTAGATAGAGCCAAAGTGGATTTAATTGATAATTTACCACCTCCTCAATCTGTTAAGGATGTTCGGTCTTTTCTAGGGCATGCAGGCTTCTACAGAAGGTTTATTAAGAACTTTAGTCAGTTAGCCCGACCTCTCACCTCATTACTTGCCAAAGATCAAGCTTTTGAGTTTTCCAAAGAGTGCCTAGAATCCTTCAAGCAACTTAAGAAGGAGTTGACCAATGCACCCATTGTTCAACCACCTGTTTGGACTGAACCTTTTGAACTGATGTGTGATGCTTCGGATTTTGCCATAGGAGCAGTTTTAGGTCAAAGGATTAATAAGTTGCCCACTGTCATTTACTATGCTAGTAGGACCTTAAATGATGCACAACTCAATTATACAACCACTGAAAAAGAATTTTTAGCTGTTGTGTTTGCATTAGAAAAGTTTCGGTCTTATTTAGTTGGCTCACATGTGGTGGTGTATACTGATCATTCTGCCCTCAGATACCTAGTTCAGAAGAAGGATGCCAAAGCCCGTCTCATTAGGTGGGTTTTACTTTTGCAAGAGTTTGATTTAGAAATTAGGGATAAGAAAGGAGTTGAAAACCTAGTTGCAGACCATTTATCCCGGCTTCCCAATTCCTTGACTGTTGATTCTCCAGTCAACGAGAACTTTCCAGATGAACAATTATTTGCAATGTCTAGGTGAACCATGGTTTGCTGACATTGTCAACTTCTTAGTTTCAGGTGTGACTCCGGATCACTGGTCCACTCAAGATAAGTATAGGTTTCATTCCCAAGTTAAGCACTTTTTCTGGGATGATCCTTATTTGTTTAAGATATGTCCGGATCAGATTATCCGACGATGTGTTCCTGATCATGAGCAACATTCTATTCTCTCTTTTTGTCATGATCATGCATGTGGTGGACACTTTGGACCTAAGAAGACTGCCGCAAAGGTTCTCCAATGCGGATTTTATTGGCCCACTCTTTTTAGAGATGCTTTTGATTTTTGCAAGGCTTGCCCTGCCTGCCAGTCTTTTGGCCGTATCAATAAAAGGAACATGATGCCCCTCAACCCTATTTTGGTAGTTGAGATCTTTGATGTATGGGGCATCGATTTTATGGGACCATTCCCTAATTCCTTTGGGAATTTGTACATACTTTTGGCCGTTGATTATGTTTCTAAATGGATAGAGGCCATACCTTGTAAATCTAATGATCACAAAGTGGTGGTCCAGTTTCTCAAAGAGAACATTTTTTCCCGCTTTGGTGCACCACGTGCAATAATTAGTGATAGGGGTACTCATTTTTGTAATCGGCCTTTTGAGACCCTAATGAAAAAGTATGGGATCACTCATAAGTTATCTACCCCTTATCACCCCCAAACTAGTGGCCAAGTGGAGGTGTCTAATAGGCAGATCAAACAAATCTTGGAGAAAACTGTTAATCCCAACCGTAAGGATTGGTCCCTTAGGCTCATTGATGCCTTGTGGGCCCATCGGACTGCATTCAAGACTGACCTTGGCCAGTCTCCCTACCGTTTAGTGTATGGGAAAGCTTGTCACTTACCAGTTGAGTTGGAGCATAAGGCCTTTTGGGCCATTAAGAAGCTTAACTTTGATTTGTCTGATGCGGGAATTCATCGTAGGCTCCAATCTATCTGAGTTGGAGGAACTTAGGAATGAAGCATATGAAAGTTCTAGAATTTACAAGGAAAAGACTAAAGCTTTCCATGATAAACACATTGTGCGTAAATCTTTTGCAATTGGTGATAAGGTCTTATTGTACAACTCTCGATTGCATCTTTTTCCTGGTAAACTTAGATCCCGATGGGATGGCCCATTTATTGTTCATAATGTATATCCCCATGGGGCTGTGGAGATTTTGAATCCAGGAACAGGGGTAATTTCGAAGGTTAATGGTCAGCGTTTGAAACCGTTCCTCGAGTTTCCCACTACTAGTAGTGAAGAGGTCATGGATCTCCATGAACCTCTTTACACTGATGACTAATTTTTAATCAGGTATGACCCCCTTGCATTGTCTTTGCTTTTAATTTTTTCCATGCATTGAGGGCATTGCATGACTTAAGTGTGGGGGAGGGAAACCAGTTTTTTTTTTTTTTTTCTTTCACTTTGTTTTGTTTGTTTTTCTTTTTATTTTTGAGCTTGCTAAGGATGAAGTCCTACTTTGGCTTTTGGCTAATGATCATACCATTCGGTTGCTTGATGTATGAAAATAAAATTTTTGATTAAGGTACCCATTTTGAACGTATAAAAACCCTGTTGAGAAGAAAGAAACAAGCATGTGTCTTGAGATGGGACTTTCTTTTGAAAAATAAGAGACCCCTGTTTTATGGTGATGGACCATATGTAAGTCTGTGGGTTCCTTGTACTTTTGATTTGGAGTTGAGACCTTCTTTTTAATTTGGCATGGGTTGACAAATGCACAATTTTAAATGAAATGTGAAATGTGGTATAAAGAAGAATAAGAGTTGATTCCCTTGG
This sequence comes from Macadamia integrifolia, assembly GCF_013358625.1. Lineage (NCBI taxonomy): Eukaryota > Viridiplantae > Streptophyta > Magnoliopsida > Proteales > Proteaceae > Macadamia > Macadamia integrifolia. Next base: position 73,754 of record NW_024868608.1, on the reverse strand, counting down.
AACTAGACAGGGCATTGCGCCTCAGGAAGCGTGGTGTCTTGATCGAAATTCCTTGGGAGGAAACTTCTGAAGTAACTCTAGCATCACTGCCTTTGTGGACATATGCAAAAAGTGAAGCTACATAGTAACTTGGGTGTCTGGTGTTTGCTCCACCATGTCATTCAGGCCAAAAGTAGTGGAGTAGAATAGAGTTTATTAAGCAGAAAAAAAAAAAGAGAAAAAAAATGTGCAAATGTCAATAATGCTTGGTAACATGTTTGGTCAAAAACACTCCAACGCCTTAGTCATTGGTTCCCTATTTCTTCACAAGTGGTTTTGCCTTAAGATAAGGATGTTTTGGAAGAGACGAGGTGAGTTCCAAATTAAGAAATATGCTAGTGCCTGGAATTGATAAAGGGTAATAAAAGTTCAAGTGTGGGGGTCCCTTGTAAGAGAAATTATCTTTGCTCCGGATTGGTATGGGCCTTACCTTTAGCCAAAGTTGGGATTTGTTTATTCTGAATTTTTGGTGTATATTCACTGCAAACACCCACGAGACACAACTCGTCCACTAGGGGTGACCTAGGGGTTTAAAGGCTTGTTGCACATGCTAAGTGCAACCGTGATTCCTACGAAAGTGAGTTAGGTTTTCTGATCTTTATTCTTTTTCTTTTTCTTTTTGTTTTGCTCGAGGACTAGCAAAGTCTAAGTGTGGGGGAATTCTGATGAGCACATTTATGTGTGAAATCTAGGGTAGTAAAACATGCATTTTACATATTTAGAATGGAGTTACCTTGGGTTTTACTCTCTTTTTGCAGGTTTTATATTTTCAAGGCCTTAAGGACTATCGGGAGCCATATCTTCAATTTTACACGTAAATAGGTCCTATTTCTTTCCATGGTTGCGAAGAGGACGAAATTCTGAGCAAGATGGACGTGTTCAATTAAAAGTACACATTCGTTTGGTCACCCGTACAAATGATTATTCTTTTTCGGGTCAGAAAAAGAATAATGGATCAGAACTGAACCGAGATGCAGAACCAGCCCGTTTGCAATTGTCCCAGAGGTACAAGGAATACTCCAAATGCCAACAAGGATCGATGGACCACATCCTTAAGTGATTAAAGATTTGTTTTTGGTAACAACAGCTACCTAGCTTAGTTGGTGAGCTATGGTGTACAAAATTCCCTTGCTCACCAAGAGGTCTCAAGTTCGAATCTCATGGTTGTTTTTTTTAGAGGATTTTGTTGAAGATTTCCTGCTTTTCACTCACTTAAAGCACTAAGGGCATGGAGGGGATTTCCACATCAAATTAGAAGCAAGCAAAATCGTGGAAGCAAGAAGAGAAGAAAAAAAAAAGGAAAGAAAAAAAAGGGAGAACCAAAGATTGTCCAAATCTTCTCTCTCCTCCACATCATCACCAAACCTCCACATCATCACCAAAGATTGTCCAAATCACACAAAGGAAGAAAAAAAAATCGTCCCTAGGAGAGAGAAAAAAAGAAGAAAAATAAATTAGAAAAAAAAAAGGAAAGAAAATAAGCAAAAAATTTTAGGAAATTTCTCAAAATTTATTTCTCTCTTCTCTCTCCTCCATCTTAGCACTTTTGGACTCAAAAGATCTCACAATCAATTGTGGGTTTCTCTCTTTTAGGAAAGAGAAAATTGTTACCCTACCTCTCCATTCCCTATAAATACAACTCATGTAAGAGGAGGAGACACAATTCATTCTTCTTCTAGTTTTTTTTTAGTTGCTCTCTATCTCCCTCTCTCACTCTTTGGTTTTAGTTCTTCTCTATTTTTACTTTAATCACTTTTGTAATAGTTTTTTTTTTATTTCAATTAATGCAAGTACTCTTTTATTTTTATTCAGTTCTTTTTATGTTTATGATTTATGCAATTGAGTTGTAATTTTTTAAGTTATAGTTCTAGGCTTAGATCTAGGTGACAAGATCACGAGCCGTGGAGCAATTTTTTTTCAAGTTCAAGCATTGATTCAAGTAAGTAGGCTCCTTCAGTAGTCTTCTCTCCCCCCTCTCATTCCTTATTCTGACTACCCTTTCTTTCTTAATTTAGGATTTTTATTTTCAGTCGTTACATTATTGCTATCCCTCTCCCCCAAGGTTCATGGCTAGTGTATGTGTTGGCTTTGCCCCTCCTAGCCATAGAACCATCAATTTATTGCTTTTATTTTAATTGTCTCCCTTTCCCTAAAGCCAAGTAGAGAAACCCTTGTAAGAGTAACTCTCTGGTCAAGTAGGGAAGCTCATATTATGATGCATCCCTCGGGCTAAGTAGAGAAACCTGCTTGTGAGTCTCTCTCTAGCTTTATCCCCTTTCTTTTACTTTATTTTTATTTCAGCATTTTTTTCCTTTATTATTATTTTTTTTAATTGCGTGGGTTGTTTACTTTTAGTTATTTATTTATTTAATTTTAATTGTGTGGCTTGCGTCTTTAAATTCTTAGATGACGAATGGTTAGGACGTTATTTTTAGGACGGTAATTAGAATTAGATCACAACCATTAATCAGTTCACTTTCGCATTATTAAAAGAAATAAAAAATAAGGTGGCTGCTCTCCCTGTGTTCGACCCGTAGCTACACTGATTCGTACGCTTGCGGTTACATTTTAAATCTCAAACAGTGCCCTCCTCAGACAGGTTGGATTAAGCTTAACACTGACAAATTGTCTCTTGGGAATCCGGGCAAGGCTGGTATAGGAGGTGTTCTCAGGAATAACAAGGCGGAGATTATTTCAAACTTCAGGGAAGCAATTGGTGTGAAAACCAACTTTGAAGCGGAAATCTCGCTATGATTTCTGGTATTGAACATGCCAGAACTTGCAAGGTTCAAAACTTGTGGATCGAAGTTGACTCAGTGGCAGTGGTGACTCTCCTCTCCCGAGGTCTAGTTCCCTGGTTTGTATTCCAAAGATGGAGAGGGCTTCAGGATTATTTATCCTCAATTGTTTGAAAGATTTCTCATTTTTTTCGTGAAGGAATTTCCATTGCAGATTTCCTGCCGAGTTTAGCAGCAAGACTAGATACTTCTGATTCTGTGACAGCTTGGCCCCCTTTGATTTCTATGGCTCTTGAGCAGGATGTGAATTCACGTTCTCGCTATAGATTTCTGTAATTTTTTGGGTCGTTCTCTTAGGGGTTTTCTCCTGCTGATAGCAATGCTGAAGGTGGGAGTTTGCCTCTGAGTTAGATCTTCTCAGTTTGAGTTCTTCTCATTGTACTATATTTTTTTCTTCTTTCAATTTAATATATCCAAGATCTCTTAGCGAAAAAAAAAGGGAAGAGTCGCCGAATACTTCGAGCCTTCTGATGCCTATGGCTATTGCAATATATAAGCCTATTATGCATGCTTGTTAATCCTCCACGTTGTTAGTGCATTTGAATTTTAACTTGAATGTAAATGGAATGTGTGACCATGAGGGTATATTAGTAAGATTCTTGCCCCATATCCTTTGGAATTGGTTGCTCCATCAAATAATAATCACCATGGTGTATTTTCTGTAGTGCAGCTCATCACGCCCTCGTCAGGGAATACGTCTTCGAGAGGCCTTGCTTCGATCATGGGATGGGCTAGTTAGTGGTATGCAATTTCCCTTCCTTTAATAGACTTTTGTGTTGTGTATTGGATATAGAGGAAGGAATGAGCTATCGTTCGGGAACATCATTGAGAGGGAAAGAATGATTGAGCCAGCGTTAGGGTTTTCCCATGTGGGTACCCCTAGTGTGTTTGGGGATTCCGGCTCGAGACAGCTTGACACTGCGGGCGGTGGATCTCCGACACCTTTCTTCTTGGGGAATCACATCCTTTTTCTAGTATGCCGATACTTGATCAGGAAGTGAGTTTTGGCGATGTCCCATTGTTGGCCGTCTCTCTCCGGTGCTACCTGCGATGGTAGAGTCAAAGGTGCTTGCACGCAATATGGGGCCCAAGAGAATGTTCGCATTGGTGGTGGGGAGGAAATGTTTACCGGCTCTTGATAGCTTCGCCTTCTACAGTGAAGGATGGGCTTTTGACTCTTATCAAAATCCCCCAATGGGCTTACAATAGACAGCTACAGAACCATCGGTTTTTACACTGCATGAGCAGGTTAACTTTCAATCAACCTCGATGGAGACGCTGAGGGCATAAGTAAACGAATGCTGGGCTCGTTCTAGTTGAGATCACTCGAAAAGGGTTTTTATCATGTTTCTCTTCAAGACTGAGGCAGATATGGCTATGATTAGGAAGAGGGTCCTATTCGTGTTGATGGTCTATTGATTTGCTTTTAGTGATGTAGACAGGATTTTATATATCAGTGGGATGAGGAAATTGATCACAAGACCCTTGAATCCATGTTCAGTAACTTCGCTCGTGTGTGTGTTGATACTGACAACTCTGTACCACGGGTGGAGGAACTTTTAGTCTAGGAGCAACATGGTTCTTCAGAATCATTCGTGTTTAACCGGCAGGTTATCTTAGAAGACACACCTGCCCGCTGCTCTAATTACCGTCAGTATGGGCACAGAGTTGATGCTTGCACAGCCCCTCCTTGTGAAAAGGTGCAGTCGCCGAGGGTGGAATAGGCGACCGAGCCCCTCAAATAAGGACACGTCGGGATAATTTTGGAGACCGATTGCTCATGAGACGCCTACAATGGTAGGGAATCTTGACAACGCTATCTTGGGTAATGAGGAGATTTTAGCTCCAATAAATCTGGAAGTTCCCGTTTCTGGCGATACAGAGGTTTCCCCTATTAACGGAAGGTCACCGACAGTTTTACGAACTTCTTTGGGAAGTGCGTAGAATTCTAGTGTTTGGGAGATCTTCTGATGGATCCCTAGCAATTAATACCCCTGTCAGATCCTCTAAAGGGGTGGCTATGAGCTCAGGGGTGGGCCCAAATAAATTGGAGGCAGCATTGAAGTTCTGCTTGGTGAGGAAGGTGTTGGTGCGGATCAAGGTCAGTCAGCTCCTTCTTCGATTCCCTGTGTGCATAATGGACGTAGGGTGGTGCTTCATTATGACCTCATCCCTCTGAGACACATGCCTATTTAGATGGATTTACTATGGTGGGACGCAAATCACCTTTGCCACCGAAGCGTATATTGCAAAAAAGCACTAGGGTCTGGGAACCTTTGCAGGTGGACAAGCTGCTTCAGGATAGGTGGTAGAACCACCCCGTCCATTATTCCTCCCCTCAGCTTTAAAATGAACTCTCATCCGGAATATAAGGGGAGTGGGGGGACAAGAGAGCAAGATGTCCACTTCGTCATGTTATCAAAGCCCTGGATCCTTCAATTGTCTATAATCTATATTGCAGAGCCTAAGTTTAGTTTGGATAAATGCCATAAAAAAAATCTCGGCGATGGTGTTTCCTCAGATTTAATTTTCAACTCAAGGTTAGATTCGCCTTCAAATATATAGGTGTTGTCGAAGGAGGGGATTGCAAAACCGAGCTTAATTTTAACCTCACCGCAGCACATATCTGTTTTCCTTGAGGTAAGTGGGGTCAATTTTTTTGTGTGTGGTCCATGCTTGTTCTTTTAAGGTAGAGAGAGGCAACTATGGTTGGATTTGTGCTCCATTGCTGGATCCTCCCTTCTGTGGATGTTTATTAGCGATTTTAATGCCACACTATTTTCCCACAAGAAGCGGGTCCCGGTGGTTTCAGCTTGAGCTCTACAAGGGAATTTGCTACTATGATGGACTCTGCCGCTCTGATGCCTATATATTCATCTAGCTGCAAATTCACTTGGTCATATAGCCGGTGTGTTGGTAATGTCCGTGTAGTGTTGGATCGTAGCATTTGTAATGAGGAATGGGTATCTGCTTTCCAATCTTGCTCCCAAAGGGTGGTGGCATCTAGTTGTTCTGATCATAATATCCTGGTGTTATCGTGTGAGGGTATCCCTCAACCCGTTAATGTTCCTTTCAGAATGCAGAGGTTTTGGACCAATCACAATGACTTTCTGAGATGTGTAAAGGCTTCTTGGAGGGTGCCAGTTCAAGGAACGCCGACCTATGTGATTGCAACAAAATTAAAAAGGTTGAAAGAGCAGTTGAAGGTCTAGGCTAAAGAAAAATTCCCTGATGCTGATTTAGAAGTGGACAGAACTAAGAAAGTCTTGGATGATATACAGGCTTCGATTGAAGCTAATGGAATCAGCGATGCTCTTTTTTATGCTGAATCATCTACCAAGAGAGATTTGAACTCGACGTTGCAACTTCAAGGAAAAGGAGTAAGCTGGAAAATCCAGATCGAAGTGTCTTCGCTATGGTGATCAAAATATGAAGTTCTTTTATATGACAACAAAAATTAGAAGGGCAAAATTCCAAATCAAAGAGATTCACGATGGGGTTGGTGATCCCCGAGGATTAGTCGAGGTATGCATAAGCTGGCCTTGACACCTTGGTTAACAAAAAAAAAAAAATACGATAAGGTTGGTGGTGTGATTTCATTGCCTATTGGTGAGGGCCAATTTATTTGTTCTCATTTTGAAGAATTTCACAAGAAGGACTCACAGGTATCAAAGACAAGTATTTTATCTTGCATTCCTTCTCTTCTCGCTAGTGTGAGGGTAGTGGCTGGAAAAAATGCATGTTGCGTTCCTCCCACAAAGGGAAAAAAAGGCTTGCATTTATTCCGTCCTCTCTCCTCTCTTTCTCTTTCATGAGGGAGGAGTGTGTCGTATGTGCTTACCCTGCAGGCCCCGCGCTGTCGTATCGCCGCTTGGAGATACGTGGAGGTCTATTTCACAAGCGTGTAAAATTTGTCATTCGAGACGGGGGTTTGAGGATGGTCCAATACGGGGGTCGGGATTATGCAAAAGAGTTTGGAGTCACCACCTAAGCTTATGGGCCTAGGACCCGAGGGTGGGCCCGATTCCTGAGAAAAGGGCCCTAAAGTTTGTGTCGTCCAAAGATTTAGGGTAAGTGCCAGGTTGTAGAATTGGGAAGGTGTTAGGCACCCAATCTATCCGGTTCAACCGGTCTTCCTACTAGATGATTAAGAACGAACATTTTCCATAATTATTCATATTCCGCATGCATGGCTAAGTTATCACACATATTCACATTGACAGAGTTTAAATGACTATGTACACTAAAACAAGGTCTATATAAAGTCTACATTGTGCTAATTCTAGTGAGAAATTTTGCCTGAGCTTGACCCTTGTTTCGGGTCAAGAGAGGTGGACCCCATGTTGATGCTAGTATGAACTTCTTGTGGATTCTCCTGGCTCAGGGGAAGATGGTCTTTGTGATACCCTACTTTTTAAACCTGGTCTAATTACACGGTTGACCCCGTTTGACCATGCAGGACCAGAACCAGAGAGGGTTAAGGTGGGTTCCTTATGGACCATGATGGCAAGGGTGACTTTGAACACAGGTTGGTCAGACAAGTCCGAGTCAGTGCCAGAGGAGAAGGGTGTACCCAAGCCGTGCACGTGCACGTATCATAAGGCTATGTATGGGTAATGCTAGTATGTAGTCGTATCCTAGAGGGCATATGTATAATATACCGTGTGCCGAGAGTCGAACTCCATCAAAATCCCACTTGTTGGTCAATTTTCGGCCCTCAGGTGGGTGGTCACAGGTGGGCGCATCCGCCCACCTATGTGACCCACCCATGTGGTTACTAGTTGTTTTAGAAAGTATAAATAGTATTATTATGTTTTTCATTTTCTCATTTATTACATTAAGAGGTTTGGTGAGAAGAGTAAAGAGGAGAGAGAAAAGAAGGGAGAAAAGAGAACGGAGAAGAGGGAAAGGGGAGGAAGAGGAAGAAGAAATAGATTTAAGCGGCGCCAAGGTTTGATCTTTCCATTTCGACGCTGAAAGAGTGATCCCCAACACGAGATCTACGATTAGAGGTGAGCAAAGGCTATGTTTCTTAAACTTTCACCAAACCCATGTAAAACCCTTGATTTGGGTAGAGTTTCTTAAGATCTTGTAAAACCACTTGAGATGATGAATCTAAAGTTTGACAGGTGATCTATGTGTTGATTTTGAAGGATTTGAAGAAGTGTTTACAAGGTTGGAGAAGCATTGGTGATTCTTGAGCAAGGAAGTGATTTTTGGGGTTTTGATAGAGTTCTTGAGCAAAGAAGGTTAGATGGCTTCCCAATCCTTAAATCTAACTTAGATCTAGGTTAGAATCATCTTATAAGACCTTGAATGTATGGAAAATGTGATTGAAAAAGCCCCATTTGATTCCCCAAAGGTTGGGGAAAGTTTCAGCGAAAAAGCATTTTTTCGCCCTCTCAGGTGGGCTGAGACCGGTGGGCTGCACAGCCCGCCTGAGGGCACCCGCCTGAGAGGATAGGCCCTCGAGGTCGATCGATGGGCCTATCGACGGGCCCGATTGGTGGGCCGAGCTGCCCATCTATCATGACCGGCCTTCGGCCCCCATCGACGGGCTGACCGACGGGCCGATCGGTGGGTTGACCTGCCTATCGGTCATGACCGGTGGGTCGATCAGTGGGCCACCCCTCCCACCTGAGATGATTGGTGGGCCGTGATAGGTGGGCTGTCCGACCCACCCGAGAGGCCCCCAACGTGATTTTTGTGTCCGAATGGACCCAAAACAGACGAGCAACCTTCTTTTATGATTCTAAACATGATTTAACCATCAAATCTTGTTAGTTTTGGCCCCAAAGTTGTGAAATGCTAACCCCATTCACTTATGATAGATTCACCAAAATTTACGTTTCTCTCACCGGATCTCACCCGTACCGGGCGTGAGTCTTTGTACACTACAGGTAAGTGGGGAGAGGACGTTTGCTTTTAATTTAAGGCTTGGTTGGCATCATTCAATTGTATCTAGACTAGCCATGTCATCATGAGATTTATATGTAGCTTAGTCATCCTCACATGATTATGACTTGTATGTTGTGTTTACTTTCTCAATGCTAAATGATCGATGTGCTTATGTGATGAATGATGGAATCATTGTGCATGATGCATTATTAGAATAGATGCCGTTGTCGGCTTAGAAACAAGTACATCAGTGGCCCGTGGAATGGGACCCGGTGGCACTATACAATCGTACTATGTCATATAGGAGCATGCGGTTTAGGATTATCACCTTCCCATGCTATGACCCTTCCTAACAGGGGTTGAGGTGTTGGGTTACCATTTGGGGGGAAGCAGTGGTCGCGGTTGTCGGGTCACTGTGGCAGTTAAACATACGTCCGACTGGTCATTAGGACAATCGGCAACCTCAGTGGTATATTCAAGAGGGCCAATTGTACTGCTTTTAAATTGCTGGAGTCAGCACCTTTACTTTCTGTCATTTACTTTTATGTTGAGAGCCGATAGTTGGCATGCTTTACTTTTCTGAGTACTCACGATGGGCCTTCTCCGACAGCCCTATGGGCGTATTACAGGATGGAGTTCGCGTCTCATACCTGGAGTATACGCACACTGTGGTTGTAGTAGCACTAAACCCAAGACTTAGTAATGTTGTTTAGGTAGATATGATTTAAAATGAATTGCATAGCATATAGTGCATATGGTTGTGATTGTTGTGTGGATTGTTGTGTGATCCTTCTTTTCACTTATTGAGCTAGTGAGCTCATCCCACATGCACACCTCTTTTAGATGATTTTGCAGGTCACCAGCCTGAAGATCAAAGGTCAGGCCCCACAGTTGAATTCCCCGAAGACAATTGGTGGGTCCCCGAGGAATATGAGCACGGTACAGATTCCGCGTGCGAGGGCTGTGCTGCGGGACCGCAGTATTGATGTCGTACAGGCTTTTACTTTTTTATTCTTTTGATGACCCCTTTTTGTGTACTTGATACGTGAATTGTTATTCTTTTTGTGTAAATATCATGCCTGCGGGCCCACATGTATTTATCTATATACTACAATTTGGGTATCAAGTATATTGGGGGTATTTACAGGTAAATTAAGTCTTCCGCTAAACTTTTGAACATTTATCTTAGATGTGTGTATGCTGTGGTTGGGTACTATATCAAATGATCCTGGCAGGTTTGGGTTAACCGGAGTTAACCCGGTCACCGGTCCGGTTCTGTATGAACGGGGTGTGACAGTCTTGACCTCTAACTTCCTTTCTCGACAGATGCAGACCGTGATAATATTTGAATAGAGTTCTGGCTAGGAACGGTTACTTTCGGATTTGAATTCAGACAGAGCTTTGGCTAGGGAAGGCTATTTCTAGGCTTAAGCTGAGGTGGTATTCCGCTAGGGATGAGCTACTTTCGGGTTTTGGCTGAGGTGGCACTCAGACAGAGCTTCCGCTGGGGATAGGCTATGGGAGGGCTAAGAGGAAACTTTTCCTAAAAATCTCACTCAATGAAAGCAAAAGATTGAAGAGTCCAAAAGGCCCGAAGAATACTTCGAACACTTCGGATCTTACAAAGATCTCTCCGAAGACTTGGAAAACCTCAAAGGGGAGAGGAAGAGAGAGGGTAGAGCTTCTCTACTATGGGTGCTCCTGAGAGACTTAGGTTATTGTGGTGTTGTGTTGTGTTGTGTTGTGAAAAACGAAAGGGAGGGGGCGTAATTATAGGATTCTTGAACCAATGGGGAGGGAAAGGGAATTCCCTTAGCCAATGGGGGAAAATGTGATTTTTTTACACCTATAGGATGAAAGTAAGAAATTTTGGACCAATAGGGTGAGGGGTAAATTTCTTTGGCCAATGGGGGGAAAGGTAATTTTTTTGGACCAATAAGGTAAAAAGATTTTTTTTTTAGACCAATGGGAGGTTACAGAGTAGGTATGCTAGCGGGGTAGTGTAAAATGCACAAACGGGTGAAGAGAAAATCTCTTCACCCATTGGGTTAGTGGAACACAAATTCTGGCCATTGACGGCGGCACACTAGCGTAGGCAAGGGTGCACAGGGCATGCATGGGGGCATAGGGCAGGCTAGGCACAAGCACAGGGCTGGCAAGCAGCGGTTGCACGAGGCTGATAGGCAAGGGCACTGGCTTGCAGGGGCACACAGGGTTGTAGGCAGCGGGCACGCAGGGGCACACAAGGCTGGCAGGCTGCAAGCAGCGGGCATACAGGGGCACGCGGGGTGCATGGCCTGGGCGATAGGGGCACACAGGCTGGCACGCGGGGGCACGCTGACTACCATGCTAGGGCACATGGGCTGGGCAATAGGGGTGCGCAAGCTAGCTGGCTATTTGGCCAGCATGCGTGGTGTGTGTGTGGGGCTAGCCTGCAGGGGCACAGGGGCACGCAAGCTGGCTAGCACGATGTGCATGCGAGGCTGGCCTACTGGTTGGCTGGCTGGCTGGCTGGCTGGCTGGCTGGTTGGCTGGCGTGGGGATGTGTGCAACTAGGTGTGAATTTTCAAGAATGATTGCGGGAGATTCGACGATCCGATTTTTACGTACCATATATCATTGGAATCGTAATTTCAAATACTATCCATTTGTATAGTCATTCTGACCGGATTCTTTTGTATATAAAAAGTCATAATTGGACCCTCTTCTCTCCCATATGGGATTTTTAGGGTTTTTGGATAGGTATGAAGTGTTCATGGATAGGGTTACCACAGTCAATCGTCATCTCTGCTAATTGGAAGCAAGGGGTCATGTCCACGATCCGTAATTCATCATAGCCGAAGGAGGGTGACAAAATTGGGGTTACGCTTAGTGATGCTAATACTTTCCTAATGTCTCCGCTTTTTGAGAATGAAGTCTAAGTGCGGTATTCAACCTGGATTGCTCGAGCACCCCTGGTCTAGATGGTTTTCCAAGTCTCTTTTGTCAGGTTTGCTGGAGTATTATTGATTCTGAGGTATGCTTTGCGATTCCAATTTTTTTTACGAAATGTGTTATCAATAAAGGGGTAAACTTAAATATTTTGTGCCTAATTCCTAAGGTGGATGCCGTTACCAAAGTGGGTCAGATCCATCTAATTTGTTTTGGAAACTGCTTTCTCAAAATTATCCCTAAGATTCTTGCTACGAGTTTATATTCCAAGCTCCCTAGATTTATCTCAGAAGAGCAGGGTGCTTTGCAGAAAGGAAAAAACATATCTTCTAACATTGCATGGGATTTAAGTTGGCAAATCTAAAGCATCTTAAAGTAATTAGAGAAGGGCTAGCGCTGAAGCTTGAGATTATAAAGCATATGATACATTAGATTGGGTATTTTTGTTCGATGTAATGCAAAAATTTGGGTTTTCCCAAATTTTGATTGATCGACTTCATCAAATTTTTGTTTTCACAAGGCTATCTGCTCTAGAATGGGGGTCCGATGGGTTCCTTTAGGGTAGAGCGAGGTCTTTTCCAAGGATATCCTCTTTCTCCTATTCTCTTCATTATTGTAGAGGAGATGTCATGTCGGGGCATCCATTATCTCATTATGGAAAAGAAAATTCGGGCTTTACCTAGTCCTAGGAATGTTTTTACTCTATCTCATTTACTGTATGCTGATGATATTCTTACATTTATTAATGCAGATATGAGAGGGGTCAAACACTTGAAGAAGTGCTTTGACTTATATCAACAGTACTTAGGCCAATTCATTAGTATGCAAAAAAGCAAAGTCTTTTTTGGGAAGATCCAAACTCCTAGGAAGCATTGTCTCAAGTCCTTTGTATTGCAAATTTCAAACTCGATATCTGGTGTGGAAATCTTCAAAGGTATGTCAAGAAATATCTAATTATGCCTTTGGTGGACAAATTTAATTCAAAACTAGCTAGCAGGAAGGAAAAAATGTTATCTATGGCTGGTTGGGTGGAGTTGGTGAAATCAAAGATGGGTTGTATCTCCATTCACAATTTTGATATCTACCTTTGGTCTGCTACCATGATTAAACTAATGGAACAGTGGACTCGCAATTTTATTTGGAGTGGTGATTCGGAAACTTTGCAAGCTATTACCGTAAAATGGGACACTGTGTGTAAACCAAAGAATGAAGGTGGTCTGGGAATTCGTCGGTTGAAAGATGTTAATCTAACGATGTTAGCTAAATTGGCATGGTTTATCAAGTCAGACAACTCCTTGGTGGCTTCTTTTCTTAGACGACAATTCTTTTCTCCTTCAGGTGCTCCAATGACAACATATGTTCGCTCTTCTATTTATCTTGGAATCAAGAAGATTAGAGTTTTGTGGATTCAAAAGAGAGATGGTTGGTGGGGGACGACTTTTTGATCTCCTTTTGAAATGATCAATGGTTAACAGATAAATCCATCTTGGAGACTCTAGACATTGGGTCTAATCAGGTTTTAAAGCCGAGGTAGCTGATTTTATGGTTGAAGGGCAGTGGGAAATTCTTGTGATGGTTTCCCTACAGGTGCAACAGATTTGCTCCCAAATTTAGAATTTTCCCCTCCCCTTGGTTCCGCTTCAAGATAAAGGGTTTGGTCATTGACTCAGTCAGAATCTTTCTTTGTCCTTTCAACATGGGAAGGAATTCAAAAAAGGTTGGTTGGTGTTCTATGGTATACTATGGTTTGGCATAGAGGAATCTATCCCCACCTCCATAAATCAATGTTGTGTGATCTGCATACCATTCGGTGGCTAGCAAATCCTCCAGCATTACAAATGCAGTACTTTAACAACACACAACAATATAAGATAGTCTTACATAATCAAGTAGTATACTAATATTATACTGTAGTAAAAGGTTGATGAGTGCTAATGTTATTATAGTTAGTTACATTCCTTGTTCTTGAGATCACCAACTATTAATTACATTATTAGAGTTGAACCATAATATTTACATGAAAAGAATAAAAAAGATGTGAGATGATATACATCATCCCAAAAGATGCCCGAAGCACACCCCTCATAGCCACATTATGGGTCGTACTCCTGTGTACACGACTCCCTGACTATGCTGACTAAAGCCTTGCTCTGCTCGGGTTCTTATGGACATCAATCAACATCTAAAATGGTCAAACAATGTGGGATGAGCTTCGCAAGCCTAATGAGGGGAGGGGGGATACAAGCACACATAACAATAACAATGCCATGGCATGCTCAGACAAGTCCTTTAATACAACATGAGTTCATTTTTAATTTCATCCCTAGATAATCACACTAAGTCCAATAGATTGGTTTTAGTGTTATGCAAGTAGGTGGTATCCCTCTTCACTAGTAACCGCCGATCCCTTAGTGATATAAGCTAGTTGCAAGCAGGAGCATGTTGGTCCCTATTTTACACTTCGGTACCCGGTAAGCCCCTAGGAATAATCCCCGTGACTGCACCAACACGGTCGTGCAGAGCCCCGAGTACGACATTCACACATTGTACATCGGACTTGATATTCTAGAATGAACCTTGGACCTACTCGCTGGGATTAGCTAATACCTCCTCCCCTATTGGCAAGGGATTGTAGCACTAGTGATGTGATTCCTAGCCATGCACACTATTTATAAATGCAACACGTCAAACAATACTATGCACCGAGGGCACACGGTGCCAAAATTCCCACTTTGGCCTCATCATAGCCCTCACCATCCACATTCTCACTTCTCCACATACTCACACACACATGCTTTAATTCACATAGCACATGCATAAATAAGAGATCAATGCACAATATGTATGATGATAAGTTATAAGCATGCGAAAAATGAAATTACAAACATAAACACTCCACAAAATAAGTTAAAACACCCACTCACCTAGACTGTGCTTGAATTTAGGAAAATTTGCGATCTCCCATATATCCACGTATGTCCCCTGCTTAATTTAGCTTAACCTATCCAAAAATACACATAAAAATCATGTTCTAATCCCTTAAAGGTCCCCACACAAACCCCTACAAGGATCCCCAATTGGAACCCAAGACATAAGCCAAACCTATTATGACTCGTGGATGAACCTGATCGGCTGGTGCCAATCGGAGGATGAATCCAAAGGTTTACAGGACTTAGCAAAATCAATCGATCGATGCAACATGTTGATGGGTTCTGATCAGCCGGTTGGCCCAGAATTGGGATTTTCTCCCTATCTGGCTTCCCACTTGTGGGTCTTCCCTCTTATTGTTTTCCTACAAATCCTAGGGCATAAAATACTAACTTCTATGTTGGGATATTCGATCCTCTCACATCCTTGGTTCAATTTGGTGCACCCTCCCACTTAGGGCACCAATTTTCATAGTTTCCTCATGCTTACATGCTAGGATATACTTAATTGGATCATATAGGTAGGAGTTCCCTCTTCCCATGGGTCTTATTTATTGTACAGTGTACAAGGAGGTCCCTCCCTTAGCTTAGGTTATGGATTTATAGAGGGGAAAGAGGGAGAAAATGTTAGTACAAGGGAGGGAGAGCTTACCTTGGTGCTATGAGAGAATGGTCTTCATAAGGAAAGCTTGTATGTGGAGTTCCTTCCTCAACTCCTCCTTCCTTCTTCTCCTTCTCCTTCTCTTTCTCGTTCCTCTTCCTCTCCTTCTTCTCTGTCCTCCTTTACTTTCATAAATGAAAAAATGAAGTAGTTGGCTTTAAATAGGCTCATTTATTAACCAAAGCCTGTTTGGCTATAAAAATGGGTTTTGGCCAAACAAGGTTAATCTAATGTTTGATGTTGTGGGTCCACCTCCATAGGGTACATATCTATTAATCCATCACTAGGTAGGTATGGACAGCCATTGGAGGGGTCCCATGGCATAACGGTAGGTGGTCATGGCCCCACATCCCATTAACTTCATTTAGGCAATTTTTACTATCTCCAGGAGGTGCAATCGGTCGACCAGTTGTACCACCCGGTTCCCCCAGAAAGGCCCCAGCTGGGCTGCCATCTCACTCTTAGCCCCACTTGTTTGGAGACTCATGTGAGAGTTCCTTATCCTCAATATGGGCCTGCCAAACATGTCAAAATGAAGAGGAGGTCTTTAATGCTAGTCATGTTACATGGGAGGTCTGAACCCTTTCTATTTCTGTCAGCAAGAACCGCAGTGGCATGAAGGATCATTCTTTCCTTCTTGATAGTAAACTGTTGCTATCCATATATCATTGGTACTAGTTAGCTCAGGCCCACCATCTACCACCATGAAATGGATAGTTAGGTTCGGATACGGGAGTAACACAATCTCCCCTTGTGTCTCTACCTTTGGCTGTCGGGTAGTGCATGGTAGACTTCCTACAGATGATCTAATAATGGCTCACTCGGTCCTTATGGCATTAAGATCCTCTTTCTATGGCAGCGATAGAATCTCTTATGCATCTTTTCCACAGGTGTTGATTCTTTGCTATGGTCTTTTTGGAATTTCTTAAAAAAAATTACCTCAGATGGCTTGGTTTTCCTTCCATTCAAGAGCTCTTCTAGTGGTGGAAACAAAAAATCCAATGCGTCCCCCATTAAATAAATCTGAGGGCATTCTTGATACATATTCTTTACCAGATTTGGAGTAAGCAGAATTGAAGGAGATATGATAATTTTGCATATCAACGACTCTGGTGGTGAAAACAATCCTACCCCTTGGGGCTCAAAACGGTGAAGGATCTCCTAATATCGGCTAAGCTGCATTTGGAGAGATTGCTTCCTAGGTCCAAGGAAATTAAAGAGATGATTTGGATCAAGCTTCAAATGGGGTGCTATAAGATAAATATTGACAGCTGCTCCTTGGGTAACCTTGGCTATGCTGGATCAGGTAGGATTATTCGGGATCATATTGGTTGTCTTGGCATTGTTTTTCTTCCTTTCAAGGAATTTCAACAGGCAGAGATGGTGACATTCTTCCAGACGATTGAGATCTCTATGAAGTTGAACTTTACATAGATTGAATTGGAATGCGACTCTAAGAAGTGGTTGGGTGTATCAATAGAAAATATATTCCTTGGATTTTTTTTTATCAAAATTGGCTTTTCTATTTGAGCTATTTGAATTGGCTTCGATGGAGTATCCTTCACTGCTTCCACAAAGTTAATCTTGTGGCTAACGGGTTGGCTAATTATGCTGCAAGTCGGAGTCTTCATCAGTTTGGAGTGTCCCTCCTAGATTCTTTGCAAATAATATTGAGTGGGATGCAAATGAAAGGCCTCGATTTTGCGTTCTGTGAAGTAAATCATAGATTTGATGTGGTTTAGATGAGAAGGGATGGTCCCCCTCTAGTGATGGCAATGTCGAAGGTGTTGGTGATGACTAATCTCTTTTCATTTTCTCAGGCCCTTCTTTGCTAATAGCAATGCCGAAGGTGGAGTAGGTGCCTGATGGTTTTTTGGTAATTTTTTTCCTGAGTGGCTTATTGTATTTAATTCATTCTTTTAATCAATAAATCTAATTATTGACCTTAAGTAAAAAAAATTGTTGTGTATTGGATGACAAACTCAAACAAAAGAAAAATCCATCTTTCTAGTCATCCCTTTAAGGTTGGTTTCTCGAAGAGGTATTTGATTAAATCTATCCTTGATGTGAAGGTCACTAGAACGCGAGCATGTATTGCCTCAATCGCCTTGTTGCCCATACCAGTGTTGTACATATCTTCCCTAGTGAGTTGTACATATCTTCCCAATCACGTGTATCCTCACCGGGTATTTCAGGTTCCTAGATAACCAATTCATATTGAGATTAATTTTTAATTTTAATAATCATTTAATAATTCCACTTCCCACATTTCAGCTTAATTCCTGTACCAGATTCCACTTTCAGCTAATAAAGAGCACACTAACCTCATTTAGTATTCCCCTTCAGTTGCCCAAGCTAGAATACCTGTCCAGCGTCCGATATCTGTGTATATCATCTACCTAACCTACATAGCCATTGAACTCATTCTTGGACTACTAGAACAGACCCATAGGTACTTGATCCAAAATCACCTAACTAGACTTGTCTGTATTGCCCTTGGCTCATAAATGTACTTGGATGAGGTTTCCAAGCACAGGTAGGGTCCACACTGATATTCCACAGACAACCCCTTTTTTGGAATTTTTTTACCTACTTCAGTCATAAACTATACCCCCACACCAAACAGTCATTTCCAGACAAGTCGAGTCACATACTCACAGTCTGTTGGGCATTTAGGGCCATTACAGACTTAATCACACTATTCTGTCAGGCCCAAACTGACTAGCCGGTTCCGTAGCAAAATAAGCTATTTTTAGCCTAAACCCTGCCTTCTCTGGGTAAACTTGTGCCACGCAATTCCCTACACCCGACCCTAATCCTACACACTTCATTTCAATTATTATGCTCTATGGACCTATTCCCAATTCCAATTTAGGTCTCTGGGATATTTCATTGGGTTAATTGGGTCTCAGTTCACCCAATTAGCTCCCTAGGTGTACCAGTTAAATTTTCTACCAGCTTCTGGGAAATATTGGGATTATGTGGGAATCAATTTCACCACCAATTGCTAACCATTTAACCTAATTGGGAAAAGCCCTATGACTTAGGGTTTCTGGGACAACCCTGCTATCAATAGGGTCTCAATTGGGGTCCAAAAATTGGGGAATTTGTTGTGGGAGGCTGTATTGGGTTCCCACAAGCAATTTCCCACTCCCATTTTGGATTAATGACCTACCCTAGCCCTGGCCGAATTCTACCCTAGCCAAAATCACAGGGATGGGTTAGGGTAATTACCTATCTAGGGTTTCTAGAATGTGCAGGGCAGGTGATGCCCATGTGCAGTTGTCTAGCTTTAGACTCCATTCCCAGTTGTGGCAGCAACCTTGGCGGCACCCTTTCACTACTGGCACAAGGTGGGAGGGAGCAACTACAACAATAACAGCAGCAAGGAGGGGCAATAACTGCACTTTCTCTCTCTCCTTCCCTTCTTCTTCTTCCCTCTTCCTTCCTTCTCTTCTCCTTCCTTTCTTCTTTCTTTTCCTTCTCAGTTTTCCTACATATAAGCAGCAAAAGGGAGAGGGTGGTATCCAACCTCCCCTCTTTTAAAGATCAAAATAGACCTTAGGGTCTGTTTGGTTTTGCTTCTAAATAGAAACCCATTTTCTTATAAATATTTAAAGTTAAACAACTAATTACAGAGTTTAGTGTTTGACATGCAATTTGATGCATTAGAACCATTAAAAATTCCCATTACACATGGTAAGAATGGGTGGAATTAGACTGCAGAGTGGTGGGGCCCATAGAAGAAAAACCCAATTTCTTAGCATTCTGCCACCCAAACCGGCTGGCCGGTTGGTCCCTGGAAACCTGTCGATTGCCTTTATTTTGGCACCTTAGAAGTCCAACCCTTTAACTTGCTTGGCCTACTATGTGTGGGACCTTCTCTACAACTTTAGGCAAGTTTACCCCTCTTACTTGGTGATTCTAGTTTGCCAGTTTCTCCCTCACACAACTGTGTGGCTATATGCAGGAGGTGCATAGCCTACATTTCAGCATTGCTCTTCTGAGCCAAGTTCCATCTGTAGGGTTTGGTTACTTCAAAATTTAGGGTGTTACAGCTTGCCTAAGCCCATGCTAGGGAAGCATCCAGTCCTTCTGAACATATTGGTGACGGTTGAATTGCCATTAGCTTGCCTCAGTAAAGGGAATGTATCCTTTGGTGGATCATTGAGGTATGTAGCTGTGAGGGTAGTGGTTGGAGATCTCATCTTCTCCCTTTGTGGGAGGGGAAAAGACATGCATTTGGCCCTCTCTCCTCTTTTTCTCTTTATTAGGGAGAGGTGTGTCGTGTGTGCTTACCTACGGGCTTCGCACCGCCGTACCGCCACTCTGAGATATGTGGGGGCCTATTTCGCAGGAGTGCAAAGGTCATCATTGAGACGGGTATTTGATGACGATCCGATATGGGGGATTGGGATCATACAAAAAGGGTTTGGAGTCACCACTTAGGATTATGGGCCTAAGACCTAGAGGTGGGCCCAATTCCTGAGAACAGGGCCCGATAGTTGGTCTGGTCTAGAGATTTAGGGTACATGTCAAGTTGTAGAGTTGGAAAGGTGTTAGGCACCCAATCTACCCAGTTCAACTGGTCTACCTACTAGATGCTTAAGAACGAACATTTTTCACAATTATTCTTATTCTGCATGCATGGCTAAGTTATCACACATATATACATTGACTGAATTTAAATAATTATGTACACTAAAACAAGGTTAATATAAAATCTACATTATGCTAATTTGGGTGAGAAATTATACTTGAGCTTAACCCCTATTTCGGGTCAAGAGGGGTGGACCCCCGATTAGTGTTGGTACGAACTTTCTTATGGATTCTCCCGACTCAGGGGAAGATGGCCTTGACCTCTAACTTCCTTTTTCGAGAGATGCTGACTGTAGCAATATTCGGACAGAGTTCTGGCTAGGAACAATTACTTTCGAATTTGAATTCCAGTAGAACTTCGGCTAAGGAAGGCAACTTCTGGGCTTAGGCTGAGGTGTCACTCCAATAGAGCTTCCACTAGGGA
Source organism: Macadamia integrifolia (assembly GCF_013358625.1). Lineage (NCBI taxonomy): Eukaryota > Viridiplantae > Streptophyta > Magnoliopsida > Proteales > Proteaceae > Macadamia > Macadamia integrifolia. The sequence continues at coordinate 53,477 of NW_024868608.1, read as the reverse complement.
TGGGCTAATTCTGGATTTTGGCTGAGGTGGCACTCCGACAAAGCTTTCGCTAGGGATAGGTTATGGGAGGGCTAGGCTGAAGTGGCACTCCGATAGAGCTTCTGCTAGGAATAGGCTATGGGAGGGCTAGGCTATGGTGGCACTCCAGCAGAGCTTCTGCTAGGAATAGGTTATTGGAGGACTAGGCTAAGGCTTGAAGAAATTCGAATGATTAAAGAACTTCGAACCCAAAGAACACTTTGAATCTTATGAAGATCTCTCCAAAGACTTGAAGAACCTCAAGGGGGGCGAAGGCAAGGTTTCTCCCATGAAAAAATGCTCACTTAAAATTTTAGATGATTGAAGAACTTCGAAGGTTCGAAGAACACTTCTAAGACACTTCGAATCTTATGAAGATCTCTCCAAAGACTTGAAGAACCTCAAAGGGGGAGGGGAGGAGAGAGGGCAGAGGTTCTCTACAAGGGATGCTCACTAGGAGGCTTTAGTGTGAAAAACCAAAGGGATGCGGGGGTATTTATAGATTTTTTGGACCAATGGAGAGGAAAGAAGATTTTCTTGGCCAGTGGGGTTAAAACATGAATTTTCTTGGCCAATGGGTTAACAAAGTAAATTTTTGGACCAATGGGGTGAAGAGTGAATTTCTTTTGCCAATGAGGTGCAAAGATGCTTTTTTAGGCCAATGAAGTGAAAAGATACTTTTTTGGGCCAATGGGAGGAAAGAGGTAATTTTTTGGCCAATGGAGAAAAAAGATAATTTTTTGGCCAATGGAGAAAAAAGATAATTTTTTGGCCAGTAGTGTGAAAAGATACTTTTTTGGTCCAATGGGAGGTTACGGTGTAGAGTACGCTAGTGGGGCAGTGTGGAGTACACAAGCGGGTGAAGAGAAAATCTCCTCATAAATCTTGTCATCGGAGTGAGGATTCTGGTCACCGATGGGGGCGTCGAGTAGCAGGCAGGGGCACCGGGCAACAAGTGTTGGTGTCAGGCTACAGGCGGGGGCATCGGGCATCAGGTGGGGGCGTTGATTAGCTGGTAGGGGCACTAGGCAGCTAGCAAGGGCACTAGGCTACAAGTGGGGGTGCTGGGCTTCAGGCAATGGCGTCAGGCAGCTGGCGGGGGCACCGGGCATCAGGCGAGGGCCCCGAACTACAGGTAGGGTTGTAGGGCATCAAGAGGGGGCATCAAGCATCAGGTTGGGGTGTGGGGTACTAGGCCAGTGCACGTGGGGGACACAAGGCCGGTTGGTGCGTGTGAGGGCACGCAAGGCTGGGCAAGGTTGGTGCACGTGAGGGCGTGTAAGGCTGTAGGGTGGTTGCTTGCATGGGCGGGGTTTGGATGCTTAAAGTGTAACTTCTGGGAATAACTGCGGGAGATTCGATGGTCCAATTTTGACGTACCATATATCATTAGAATCATGATTCCGAGTACTATCCATCCGTACAGTTGCTTTGGACTGGATTCCATTGTATATGAGAATTCATAATTGGACCCTTTTTTTCTTTTGCCCAGGATTTCTAGGGTTTTTGGGTGAGTATGGAATGTTTTTGGGTTGGGTTACCTCAGTTAATTGTCGTCTCTTTCGATCGGAAGATGGAGGTCACATCCATGATCCGTAACTCATCATAGTTAGGGGAGGGTGACAAAATTGGGTGTCTACAAAATGTCCCTCTTTGGCCAAGGCCTATGCCAACAGATGAAGGGCAAAGAAAAGAACGACCACATTTTGTCACCCGGAGCATGTACTGTCGTCATCTTGCTCAACAATAACAGAGTTGAAAATGCAAAAGGTAATATCTTTAACTACTAACAATTTAGAATCTTACCTAGGCCATCAATTGTTGGAAAGAAATTCGCTGCTCTTTTAATCCTACAAACGATGTTAGTACTTTGATTATTGGCTTTTCCTAAGCTGGACTTCCTTCTGCCAATCCACGGAATTCGAGGCCGTCGGTTATAGGAAAGAAATTCGCTACTCTTTCAATCCTGCAAAAGACATTAGTATTTGATTCTTGGCTTTTCCTAGGTTGGGCTTCCTTCCGCCAGTCCATGGAATTTGACCAATGGGATTGGGCCACTTGGGCCCGGTTCAACGAGATTGGGCCACTTGGGGCCGATTCAATGAGATTGGGCCACCTGGGCCGGTTCAATGAAATTCTTTCTTTCTTGATTTTTGTCTTTTGACCTTTGATTTGAATTCTTGAATTTGGATCTTTGAATTGGAATCTTTGATTTTCTTTTGATTTAGATTTGATTTGAATTTTGTTTTTCAGATGAATTTGATTTGCATTTGAATTTTACCTTCCACATGAATGTGCTTTGAACTTTACCTTCCACATGAAATTGATTTGACTTTTACCTTCCACATGAATGTGATTTGAATTTTACCTTCCACATAAATGTGCTATGAATTTTACCTTCCATATGAATGTGCTTTGAATTTTATCTTCCACATGAATGTGCTTTGAATTTTACCTTCCACATGAATTTGATTTTCATTTTGTATCTTGTGGTAAGAATCTTCATATTACATCCTGGAATTGGAATCTTGAAGAATTCTTTTTTTTTTTTTTTTAATCCTAATTTTGAATGATAAAATGGTCCCCCCCTTCCACTCACTTCTCATTCCGATTCTTCCAAGTTGAGAGCGAGTTGTGGATGGGGTCAACTCAGTTTTTTGGATTTCTTTAAAGATTTGAAGTTTGTTGCATTTTGGTTGAGTTTTCTTCAAATTTCTTCGAAGATCTTCGAGTTTTCCTTGAAGCTCTTCGAATATCTTCATCTTTTCTTTGAAGATCTTCAAAGTTCTTAAGGAGGGAGCTATTTGGAGAATTTGAAATCTTTTTGGTCTTTTTTGTAAATTTTGGAATTTCGTGGGTCTCTCTACAATTTTAAAAAAATTATGGCTAAGTGAAAGAAGAGAAGGACTCCTGGAAGGCACTGACTAGATGGCGTAGAGAGTCATGGTACTTCAGCTCAGGGAGATTAGGGTCCCATGGATTGGTATGTTGGACGAATGCTTCAGAAGACCTGGGGTCACATATGTAACTCCATATGGGGTGCATGGGTAAGTCTTTAAATTGAAAAATCATGCATTTTTTTTTCTCTTTTTATTATTATTTTTTATTTCTTTTTTATTATTATTTTTTTTATTTTTAGGTGCCCCATGGGAAAGAACCACCCGCATTGGCTAGATACGGCCATCCAAACTTAGCTCGGAATTGGTATAAGGTACTTCCCTATAGAGTTAAGTAGATTGTAGATGCATCTTACCTAAGTAGACTAGCCTCGTTGGAGACCAAAAATTTTAGTCTGGGATTGGTAGGAGGCCTGATTGACCGATGGTGGTCGAGTACCCATCCTTTCCATCTCCCTACAGGAGAGATCACCATCATGCCCTTATGCTTTTATGCCTTGACAGGCATACCATTTGGGGGGAGACCCCTAATCCTGCCTGAGACACTGAAGGCAGAGGATTTCATGAACTTGACTGGTGTCGCCATTTCGATTGACCTGAAATCTGTTTGTTTGGGCAAGATTGATCACTGGTGGAGGCCCGATCTAAGGTTGAATCCTAACACAATGTCATAGTTGGCCCTTTCTTTTCTTTTGTATGTTGTGGGTCAGTGTCTTTTCGGCAACCTCTGAGGCTGGATAGACATCCTCGTGGCTACCCTTTTCTGAAATCTTTGGGAGATAGACTCTTTGGATTGGGGTGGGGCAACCTATGCGTATCTGTTGTAGTCTCTTGACCTTCTAACATATGGAGATCGTGGCCTCAAGGGAGAGGGCTACATTATCTAGGTAATCTCCCATCCATACAAACCTTTCCTATCATTTGATTGCAAATCCTGACTGTGATTTTTCAAATCAGCCCTAATGCTATGAGCATTTGGGGATCATGGCCCCTTACTGAAGGTTCCACAGGCATCATTCTTCCCTACAACCATGAGATGGGGTGATGGTCAGATACTCAGGGGTGTCCGCTATCCTCCAGGGAGCACCGCTCGTTCTCTCCTGAATGAGCTTACAGAGGTAAGTCATATTTGTTGCTGAGTTTTCCCTTTGTCTAGTGCTATACTTTCTTCTTCTGAACTTGCAGGTTACCTGGAGACCATATCGGCATTTTGAGTTCCCTGTCATTGAGGAGATTGCTCGGGCCAGATACTTGACTAAGAATAGGGTTTTGTCCAGGGGTCTTTGGGGCCACGCTTGGTATTTGGGGGAGTGGGTCACTCTCCGGTGGTCTGATACTAATTTACGCTTTCCTCCTTATCTTCCTCCACCTACTATGCATCATCCAAAGCTTATCCCTGAGGACTAGGTGGAGGGGTTGGTTGAAGGAGTATGAGATGCCTCCTTCCTAGACATGAATGGGAGTTATGAGACATTCCTTGAGGAGGAGACACTTTACGTCCCTTTTGGTCCTACAGGCCCCATGGTATGTTTCTCTTATTGAGTTTCCTTTTCATATTTCAAGTCCCTTTTTTTATTGATGTTCTTTCATTGGAGGACATGCCGTGCGGCCCCTTCTTCTATTCGGCCGTAATCAGGTGTTGTCGGCCCTTCTACTGCTGCAGATGGATCTCATAATATAGCAACCATCCCTTTTTATGGTTTCCCAGGTTGGTTTTATCCTGATGTAGCCAACCCCAGTATCCCACAGCTCCTTGAACGTAGACTGGACAGAGATGCTTCCCTCAGACTGCATCCCCTATGACTGTGTGAGTGTCCAAACGCTTCTCATCTGATTGTCCTTTATCCTCTTTTGGCTGACATGATCTTCATTAGGTGTCTTCGAAGGCCTACTTGACCTTAGGAGAATGCACCAAGGTCTATGTGAGGTAGTGCTCCGCAAGGTATCATCCTTTCCTTAACCTTATCCTTTTTCTTTATTTGCTCTTATCTTGACCATTCCTTATATTTCCCAGGATGGGGGGAATGCTTCTTTGAGGAGACAAGTCAGCTCTCAGCAACAAGAGCTTGCCCAGTGAGATATTCAGATTCTAAACCTTACCAAAAGGATGGCAACTTCGGGATTAACACCCGATGACTCCTTGATGTTCCCTGAGGATGACCCCAAGTATGGCTTAGATGAGGATGTTGAGTCTTAGGGATCTGTTCTTGTTGTTCCTGCAAACACAAGCACATGTATATATTTTTTTTCTTTTTCTTTTTCCCTCCCCATGTTTATTAATCATCATTTTTTTTTTTTTTTTTTACCTTTTGTATTGCCAGACTTGGCATTTTATGAATGGAAATCTATTATTAGCATAAAGAAAATCTCCTTTGCTTATGAATTTGAATTTTTAGGTGTGATTAATTCCACAACTCAAGTCTTCATTAGAATAATCGGAATAACGCGAAAATCCAAATATCATCTCACTTCACTACCAAGCGAATTCATAGAATGGAAATAACTTTCCTACCACAGACAGGATAGGTAGGTAACAATGTGGGGAGACAGTTCTTGGGGTGGGTAGAAGTTCACTAATTTCTTTGGGTCCTCTGCTTCCAGTCCATACTGTCAACTGATGTAAGTGGCCAAGTAAAAGGACATATGAGTCAATCCTAACAACTTGACGTAGTTGCATCCAGGGGTCTTCATTAGAAAATCTTCTTGTGGCCACTATAGGCATCTCCATGTAATATCCTGTGTAGTTATTCCTTGTAGGTACTCCTCCCAATCAACAATAAGCTTGAATTCTGGGACTTCCCTCTTGTCCTGGTAGCAAATAAATCCAAGTTGGCATCCATTTAACGGCCTAATCAGCTTCAGTTTTTTAAGTAACCAAAGTTGGAAAATAGCAGGACTTCCTTGATAATGATCAATTCCAAATTTACTATTGTGGCTCATGTCATCAAATCCCTTAAGTGTCTCTGCAAGGATCGTGGGGATGATATCACCTCCTTCCTTCAATTGGTTTACCACTTCTATCAGAACAAGTGGTGCACCACGTCCAGGAGTCCAGAGAACATAGCGAGCTTTCATGTACAGTAGATAAGCATCTTGTGATCTTTGCTGATGGATTCCTCCCAGTGATAGATACCGAATGAAGATCCTGGCCACCTTTAAAATGTCAATCTTCCCATATCTAATGAACGGCTTCATTTCCTCCTTTTGCCATCCAAAAAAATCTTGAATTTCCTCTGAGTAATCCTTCTTTAAAGATGGTTGAATCAATCTGCCCTTAGGTGGAGATAGCATACAAACTCGAAACTCTGAGAGTTGGGGAGATCTCAACCAACCAAAACCAAAAAACGTGAAGATCAATATCCCAGGTTGAGGTACCTGTAGGAGTAAATTGTGCTGCAATTCCACACACCCAATCCGACTGAGCATTGATATACTTATAGCTTCCAGTAGTCCTAGTGCCATAATGTTTATGTCCAAGGTCCATTTCCTTAATGTCTAATCCAAGGAGTCCATGACCTTTCCTGAAACCATCACAAACAAAGAGGAGATGTGATTTTTCAAAGTATCACTCATCAACTATTGTAACAACCAAACCTTTACCACAGTTGCATCAAATTTTTTTTTTTTTTTGACTAATCAAGGGTGGGGAAAGAATTGGCCTTGATTTACTAGTGCTGGGTGGTGACTTTTGGAGGATAAAATGTTGGATAAGAATTCCAAGGACCATAGGTGGATGACGGATACCTAATGGTTTTATATACCAAATATCGATTCTTGTGGGACATAAGCTATGATGATCTTTTTAAGATACCTTGATTATTAATCTAGGATCCAATTTATTGCCTTGAGATTGTTGAGACTACACTTGCACATGTCAAGTTGCATACGTATCCCTTGAGAGGAATCAGGTCAAGTGTAGTTCGGGCTATTCACCCTTTCAGACAATATAACTTGAGTTGATCCATGTTGACCAATCCGGGTTTTTCTTTGCCATTGAGGTCTATAAGTTTCATAGCCTTGCCTGGTAGAATTTCTTTGATAGTGAATGGGCCACTTCAGTTGGACTTGAATTTCCCTCTTGGGTTATGAATGGGGCTCTTTGTTCTCGAAGAACAAGCTCACCCTCTTCTATGTGATGGGGCTTCACATTCTTATTGAAGGCCTTTGTCATTCTCAGCTGATATTTTCTCAAACTATTTATAGCCTTCATACGTCTTTCATCGAGAAAATTAAGCTTGTCATATATGGCCTTCACCCATTCTCCTTCAGGTAACTGACTATCTAAAAGCACCCTTAGGGATGGTACTATGATTTTCATGGGTAGAACCACCTCAACCCCATATACCAAGGAAAAAGGAGTTGCCCCTGTTGAGGATTGTACAGAAGTCCGATATGCCCATAAAGCAAGTGGCAACTTATCCGCCCAATCTTGTGTGTTTCATCCATTTTCTGTCGGATGACCTTGATGTTTTGGTTAGTTGCTTCTATTGTCCCATTGGTCTGCAGCCTGCAAGTGGCAGAGTTGTGCCTTTTGATACCAAACTTTGTGTAGATCTTATCAGTTTCACCCCAGAAATGGGATCATTGATCTGATATTAGCTCTTGGGGCACCCCATATCGGCAAATGATATTTTCTTGGATGAATTTTTCCACCTTAGCAGATGTGAGGACTGCATATAATTGAGCTTCTACCCACTTAGTGAAATAATCAATGTCTATCAAGATAAATTCGTGACCATTGGATGCTTTGGGGTTGATCTTTCCTATGATGTCGATGCCCTAAGTAGAGAATGGCAAAGGAGAACTAAATGAGTGCAATTCCGTTGGTGGAATTTGTATGATATTGGTAAATATCTGACATTTATGGCATTTCTTGACAAAGCTCACATAGTCTGCTTCCATTGTGTTCCAATAGTATCCCAGTCTAAGAATCTTCTTAGGTAGCATCTAGGCATTCATATGGGGTCCACAAAGGCTTTGATGTATTTTCTTTATGATTGTTGCAACTTGCTCTTTATCCACACACAACAACTGTATTCTATCATAGGATCTCTTGTATAACAAGTCCCCTTAAAGAATAAGTTGGGTGGCATATCTCCTTAGAAATTTCTTTCTCTATCTGTAGCTTCAATCGGATACTTCCTTTCCCTGATGAAGTCCACTATGTGAGCAAACCAAGACTGACCATTTATGGTGAGAGAGTTCATCAAATTCTGATAAATGGGCATGTTTCTTTATTCTACTAAGAATAGTCGGACCCTAGCCATAAGATTGCATTCTACCATGGAAGCCAAGGTTGCAAGGGCATCGGCAAACCGGTTGTTATCCCTCTGGAAGTATTCAAACGAGATCTTCTCAAAGTGTCTAATCAATTCTTCCAGATGTTCTTGATACGGCTTCAATTTCTCACCTCTAGTCTTCCACTTTCCTTGCATCTGACAAATGACAATGGATGAATTGCCATACACCTTGATCTTTTTCACCCAATGGTCAGAGCAATTTCGAGCCCCAAGGCATAAGCTTTATATTCAACAATATTGTTGGTACAAGGGAACTCAAGGCAGAATGACGAAGGCAAGTAAAGGCCGTCTGGAGTGACAAGCAATATTCCTACACCACACCTCTTCTAATTAGCTATTCTATTAAAGAATAACTGTCATTCATTAGTTGTGTCTTCTTCCTCTATTGTTGTGATTTCTTCGTTTGGAAATTCATCATCTAGGGCTCTTCCATCTTCTGTGGGGTGGGTAGCCAAATGATCGGCTATAGCTTACCCCTTGATAGACTTCTGAGTGACATAGGGGATGTCAAATTTTGATAGAAATAGCATCCATCGATCCATCCTTCCTATTAAAGCCGGCTTCTCAAAGAGGTACTTGATTAGATCCATCCTTGAGATCAAACAGACTAGATAAGCTACCATGTAATGTCGCAGCCTCTTTGTGGCCCATATCAATGTGGCACAAGTTCTTTCTAAAGACATGTACTGTGTCTCATATTCCAAGAACTTCTTGCTGAGGTAGTATATAGCATGCTCTACTCCCTTCTCTATTTTCTTTTGTTCTAGCAACGAGCCTATGGAATATTCTTCTACTGATAAGTATAATAGAAATGTTTTCCCTTCCACCGGTGGTGTCAATACTGGTGGGTTCATGAGATATCCTTTTATCTTATCGAAAGCTTGTTGGCATTGATCATTCCATTCTGTGGGCTGATCCTTCTTTAGCAACTTAAAGATTGGCTCGTAAATCGTAGTCAGTTGAGCTATGAACCTTCTGATATACTGAATGTGACCTAGAAGTCCTCATATCTGCTTCTCTGTGTGAGGCATGGACATTTCTTAGATTTCTTTGATCTTGATAGGGTCATCTTCGATGCCTCTTTCACTCACCAAGAATCCCAACAATTTTCCTGCGGTTGCCCCGAATACACATTTCTGAGGATTCAACTTCAGCTGATATTTCTTGATCCTTTCAAAGAATTGTCTTAGTGTGGGAATATGCCCCTACCAATCCCTTAACTTCACTATCATGTCGTCCACATAAACTTCCACATCTTTGTTTATCATGTCATGTAGTATGGTTGTAGTTGCTCTCTGATAAGTTGCCCTAGCATTCTTCAGTCCAAAGGGCATTACCTTGTAACAATAAGTTCCCTATGGAGTGGTGAAAGCTATCTTTTCACAATCCTCCAGGTCCATGCTCACTTGATTGTATCCCGAGAATCCATCTATAAATGATAGCAAGGCATGCCTTGCTGTGTTGTCGACTAATACATCAATATGAGGTAGTGGGAAGTCATCCTTAGGGCTCACCTTGTTAAGATCTCAGAAATCTATGCACATTCATACCTTGCCATCTTTCTTTGGCACTGGTACTATGTTGGCTAACCATTGGGGGTATTTCACCACTAGTAGAAACCCTGCATTCCACTATTTCACGACTTCTACTCTGATCTTTTCGCTCCATTCTCGACGCATTCTTCTGAGCTTCTATTTGATTGGATTTACCCCGGGGTAGGTCAACAAATGATGTTGCATAATATTGGGGTCTATCCCATACATATCCTCATAAGACCAAATGAATACTTCAATAAATTCTTTCAGAAGACTGATCATCTGCTCTACTTCATCATCCAGGGTGGTACCAATTTTTACCTCTCGAGGCATTGGTCGGTTCCTAGATTAATAACCCAAGTATCCACATGGATGGGTTTGGCTTTCTTTGGTATGCATTGTTTTATTAGATCATGATATTTATTAAGACCATCATCGGAAAAAGGATGCAATTCATACTCGGAATCAGAAATTTCATTCATGAAAGGAGTAACAGACTCGACATACACGGACTCTAGACTTTCCTCAAGAGGGAAAACAGACACATAATCATAAATAGAAGACTCAACAACAGACTTAATGAATGACTTGATGCTTTTGTCAGTGGTATTTAGGTTGGTTGACTCAGTAGCATAAGTAAACTTGAAATTCTCTCCAATGCTTGTCCAGTTCAGGAGTGGGTCAACGGCTCGATGGATGAGCAGATGTGGCAAAGGGCCTTTTCTTCTTCCAGGAAGGTCACTGCTATCTCCTCAGTGGTGATGACATTGTTCTCTTTGATAGGTGCTCCTTCCCTGCTTGGGGTGGTAAGTTGAGGTCCCCCACAGATATCAAGAGCCCTGGGTCATAATTTCTTGACTGAGTTGGTAAGTCATTGGAATCCTACATCCGCTGCCTCTTCCAATGCATCTTCTCCCCCTATTTCTTCAAGGTCTTCCATTTATTTGGTGTAGTAGCATTCACTGATGGCTACTTCACCTAACATATTGTTTGTTTCATCCAAATGTTGCACCATTGTATCCAATTGCCAATAAATATCAATCATCCATTTTTTTAGTTTCACCGCAGGATCATCCGGATTAAATTTAAAGAGTTTTCTGAGCTCTTCAAGATCCTCAATATTCTGAGTTTGATGTGGATTCATACACCCCCATGCAGATGCTGAATGCTGATTGGATAGCATCTGTTGGGTCAATCCTTGGGTCATCCCCCCCAACAGCATACACTAAATATGCTCCCGGATATTTTGGTGAATAATACCTAGATTCATCATCTTCATCAATATCCCAAGGTCCTTGGTAATCATTGTCATCCCAATCCTAGTACTCATCATCACTTCGAGAATTGGAGTCATCATTATCATCCCAATCCTCACTTTCGTCCTCATCATCATCGTCCTCTTCTTCACTGATTTCCCCCTCACTTGGTTCTTCATCATATTCCTCATGATCCTTGAATTCTCCTGCGTCCAAATGTTCATAGTATTCAGAGCATATGGATTAGAAGATCTCGATAGGGCTAGACTTGACCTCATTGGCTCGGAGCCTAATCATATCAGACTCATCATCTTCTGTGTCACTCCCTATATAGATTAGGGAGGTGTGATCTTTGATTTGTTCCTCTATTGCCAATGCTATTACTGCTCTGAGAAGGTCATCTGTGACTTCTTCAATCATCTATGGACCATCCTCCTTAGGTATGGTTGTCTGAATCAGAGAAGTGGCATCAACATCTTGACTTTCTGTTAAGACATTCACTGAACCTATGTGACGAGGTCATCTTTGGAGAATCCGGTAAGGTAAGCATATTCTTCCAACTGTATCCGCCAATCCATCCTTCTTTTGGGTTATACACCTATCCTTGAGAATGGGAATGATATGAGGGTGATGAGGGATATGAGGTGGGGTGATATGAAGGGGATGTGATGTAAGAGATAGGGTATTGTGATGAATATAGGGGTGGCAAGATGATGATGAGGTTCCTTCTCCTTAATGGTATGGTGGAGGTTGATGGTATGGCGGAGGTTGGAAGTATAGTGGATGTTGAAGGTATGGTATTATGGATTCTCTTGTTGATGATGAAGGAGGGATAGTGGATGTCTAATCTTCTTTTTCTAGTGACTCTTCTCTTTTGGGAGTCCTTATGCCCTTGGTCCTTTGCCTCATGACTTTTCTGTAGGCACGGGAATTCATATGATTCTTCGGAGCTCTTGGTGTGATGAGCTGAGTGGGATCACTCTCTATTGCTTCCTCTTCTAGATTGTACACACGACTAGAGTGAGGAGCTCCAAAATCATAGAACATGGGAAGATAGAAGTGTCTATCTGCATAGTACATGTAGAGGGCCCTTTGGAAAGAGTTGCACTCCTTGTGATAAGCCACCTTAATGAAGCTGATGATGTGCCTTACTATTTCTAGGGGAAGAGATAATCTTTGCACATGCAATAACTTCTCTACCCACTCATATTGCCTCCAGATATGGTACTTCTTGGAGTTCCTGATAAGATGAGTTGGATCGAAGAATCGAGGATCCAAATCTCATCGGTCATTTATCATTGACAAAATGTTGATGGTTCCATGATCTGGGAGTAGATTGCTACTGACATTGGGAGGTTGTTTGACCTTGACCTCAATAGTCCCATTATCTACCAAATCCTGGATTGCATATAGAAGATCTATGCATCTTTCTGTGGAGTGCCCCTTCTGTGTGTTTACCAGTGTGGTAAACACAATATTCATAGTCCCTATACCAAGCTGGGGGAGGGTTACTAATTACCCTTAGAGCTACTATCCCTAGCAGTCCTTGTTTCTTTAGCTTTTCATATATTGCTGTCACGAGCATCCCCAAATCAATGTACTGTCTCCTTGGGCAAGGAGCTTTTTGAACAAAAGCATCTACTTGTATCACAAAACATTGTGAAGAGGTGACGGGTGATACAGACTATTGGATCACGGCTACCACATTAGTTTTGGGACATTTTCCTCATCCAACTCTGGTGTTCGTTCCCACATCTTGAGAGGATCTTTGATATTGGGCATCTCTTAGGATTCTGTTCTCGACACATGTGCCGGTATCTATCAAGGCATCAAAAGTTTGTAGATGTTGATAGTAAAGAACATCATAGTAAGGCTTGGATAGATTTTCAATCATCATTTCTACTTGCTCAGCTTCAGAGGGTTGATCTGCCATCTTGGTGGCCTTGTCTATAAACCTCATTAGAAAGACGGTGAATCCTTCTTAGGGCTATTGTCTCAACGTCTCAAGTTCCCAATGCTTCACATCCACTTCGGTGTTATATGAGTACTGCTTGGTGAAGGCTTTCACCACTATTGTCCAATTCTAGGTTTGGGCAATCTCCAACTGCAAGAGCCACCTCAATACTAGCCCTGATAGAGTTAATATGAAAGCTTGTCCCATTTGGTTGTCAGCAAGCTGCTATGATTTGGTGATGCTGAGGAAGACTTTGAGATGAGCCTGGGGGTCCCCTGACCCATCAAGTCTATCCGTCTACCACTTGAATTTCTCAGGAATCCTTACCCTGAAGAAGAAACTCATCTCATCAAACTCCGCTACATGACTTTCGGAACTCTTTCCTGCTCAAATCATATTTTCCATTTTTTTTCAATTGCTCTCAAAGTTTTCTTTCTTTCTCCATCTCTGGAGGTTCCATTCGAGCATGCACTGTAAATTCCTCTTCCTCATCTTCAATCACCACTCTGTGTGGAGGAACTCGGGAATAGGTTCCTTGCTGACCATATGGACGGGTGGGTGAAACTCCTCATTGACCGGTTGGTCTAGCTTGCTCTAGTTCTCCTAAGTCAAACTAGAAAGAATTTCCACGATAACCTGCAGGTCCATTCTGTTCCAATTCTCCTATAGCCTATGCCGATTAGGCCCTGGGATCAGTCCTGGGAGGGTTTTGGAGCATGTGCCATATCTGGGCTAATCCACTCTTGACCTCAGCCATTTCTATCTGCAAGATCTCTATGGGGTGGACCCATGCTTGTTCGGGTGATTCAGGGTTGAGAGGATCAATGTGGACTGGGTTGTAGTCACTTGGAAGCAGACAATCCCAGAGAGACGATAGGGGTGACACTAGACTTAAGCTAGTTAACTGGTTACCTTAATGTGTCCAAATGGACCGCGGAGAATTCTTAAGGTGTGGAGTTGTGCCTGAACCAAAAGTGGCTTATTTTAGGATTCTTGTATTCCGAACCCTTTGTTCATTCATCCACTCAATTGTCAACCAATAAGTCATCCAAAGTTAGTCCACTTGATGATAGATCAACCCCTATCCACTCAATGACATAAGTGGGAGATTCACACAAGTAGCTTGAACAGAATACTCCTATAAGACATTCTCTGCCAATAAATTCATGCTTTCCTTAATCTTATCCCACTAGGTGACCTTCCTCCTAGTTTCCTCGGGTCTTTTAGATAATTTGGCATTTTATAAGACTTAGACGGGAATCACCCCGGAGTCACATATACCAAATCATCCATATCTCATTTCTAAAGAGAAAGCACACCTTTTATCTGAAACCCACTTAGGAGAGCATTTCTTTATGACTAGAATGCATTATAGGAAAATCTCTTTTCAAGACCTCAAACAAATTCTACAGATCAGCTTGTGGCATTCCTAGCGTTCTCCATCTATTTCTTATATGATGCAAGTATGCAATGGATACAATAGGATCGAAAAGGATTCCTTTATAGGATCTATATACACAAGGTATGTGATCCTTTTGATATACCCAGAGGTACGAGATCAACGGGGTTACTTCCTTGCCCATTACTTATGACTACACATGATGTTAAGCAACTGGCCACGGGGGTGGTGGAACCGTGAGTGATTGTGTGCAAAAGTGTAATGCAGGAATATCATTATTTGATCTCAGAATGTTATAAAGTGTGTGGACCTCCCCGAGGGTGCTGGTACAATTATGAACATCCTCGCTGTTTAATAATACCCCACACCCTTGTATATGCAACGGCTATCATTCGCTCTCAGAGTACTCTCCATGACATGCACTGACCTCCCTGATGGTGCGGGCATTACAGGGAGTCCCTCACCAAATGATTTCACTTCAATCATGATGCATGATGTGGTTAGCGAATACAATTAAAAACATGGGGTTAGCCAAACATGTTCTCAAATAGATGTGCTAGAAAATGTTCTTGTATTTAATGGTAGCATCTAGTGTCAGAAGCTTGACATTTCCCCAGTGGAGTCACCGCTGTGAGGGTAGTTGCCGGAGATCTCTTCTCCCCTTTGTGGGAGTGGAAAAGACTTGCATTCAGCCCTCTCTCCTCTCATTCTCTTTATTAGGGACGGGTGTGTCATATGTGCATATCCATAGGCCTCGCACTGCCGTACCATCATACCATCACTAGGAAATATGTGAGGGCCTATTTCATAGGAGTGTAAAGGTCGTCATTGAGATGAGTATTTGATGATGACCCAATATGGGGGATTGGGATCATACAAAAAGGGTTTGGAGTCACCACCTAGGATTATGGGCCTAGGACCTAGGTGGGCCCAATTCCTGAGATAAGGGCCTGATAGTTGGTCTGGTTCAGAGCTTTAGGGTACATGTCAGGTTGTAGAGTTAGGAAGTTGTTAGGCACCCAATCTACCCGATTCGATCGGTCTTCCTACTAGATGCTTAAGAACGAACATTTTTCATAATTATTCTTATTCTGCATGCATGACCAAGTTATCACACATATATACATTGACTAAATTTAAATAATTATGTACACTAAAACAAGGTTAATATAAAGTCTATATTATGCTAATTTGGGTGAGAGATTATACCTGAGCTTGAACCCTATTTTGAGTCAAGAGTGGTGGACCCCAGATTAGTGTTGGTATGAAGTTTCTTGTGGATTTCCCTGCTCAGGGGAAGATGGTCTTGACCTCTAACTTCCTCTTTTGAGAAATGCTGACTGTGGTAATATTCAGACAGAGTTTCGACTAGGAACAATTACTTTCAGATTTGAATTTTGTAGAGCTATGGCTAAGGAAGGCTACTTCCGGGCTTAGGCTGAGGTGTCACTCCGATAAAGCTTTTGCTAGGGATGGGCTACTTTTGGATTTTGACTAAGGTGGCACTCCAACAGAGATTCCTCTGGGTATAGGCTATGGGATGGCTAGGCTAGGGTGGCACTCCGACAGAGCTTCCGCTAGGAATAGGCTATAGGAGGGCTAGGATGAGGTGGCACACCGGCAAAGCTTATACTAGGAATAGGCTATAGGAGGGTTAGGCTAAGGTGGCGATCCAATAGAGCTTTCGTTAGGAATAGGCTATGGGAGGGCTAGGCTAATGCTTGAAGAAATTTGAATGATTGAAGAACTTTGAAGGCCCGAAGAACACTTCGAATTTTATAAAGATCTCTCCAAAGACTTGAAGAACCTCAAAGGGGGAGGGAAGGAGAGAGGGCAGAGCTTCTTTCCAAGGGGTGCTCACTTGGAGGCTTCAATATGAAAAATCAAAGGGAGGGGGGTATTTATATATTTTTTGGACCAATGGGGAGGAAAGGGGGATTTCCTTGGCCAATGGGGTTAAAAAGTGAATTTTCTTAGCCAATGGGTAACAAAGTAAATTTTTGGGCCAATGGGGTGAAGGGTGAATTTCTTTGGCCAATGAGGTACAAAGATGATTTTTTAGGCCAATGAGGTGAAAAGATGCTTTTTTGGGCCAATGGGAGGAAAGAGGTAATTTTTTGGCCAATGGAGAAAAAATATGTTTTTTGGCCAATAGAGTGAAAAGATACTTTTTTGGGCCAATGGGAGGTTGCGGTGTAGGGTACGCTAGTTGGGCAGTGTGGAGTACACAAGCGGGTGAAGAGGGAATCTCCTCATAAATCCGGTCATTGGAGTAAGGATTCTGGTCACCGACAGGGGAGCCAGGCCACAAGCGAGGGTGCCGGACATCAGGTAGGGGCACCGGGCATTAGGCAGGGGGACCAGGGCATAAGGTAGGGGCATTAGGCAGGGGCATCACGCAAGGGCCTCGGGCAGCTGGCAGCTGGCGGGGGCATCAGGTCACTGGTGGGGGCACCGGGCATCAGGTGGGGCCGCCCAACTACAAGTAGGGACACCGAGCATCAGGCGGGCGTGCGGGGTACTAGCCCAGTGCTCGAGGGGGGCGCAAGGCTGGTTGGTGTCCACGAGGGCATGCAAGGTGGGCAAGGTTGGTGCATGCGAGGGCACACAAGGCTGCAGGGTGGTTGCTTGCATAGGTGGGGTATGGATGCTTAAGGTGTAACTTCCAGGAATGATTATGGGGGATCCAATGGTCCGATTTTGACATACCATATATCATTGGAATTGTGATTCCGAGTACTATCGATCCATGCAATCACTTTGGACTGGATTCCCTTGTATATGAGAAGTCATAATTGGACCCTTCTTTTCTCTCGCACGGGATTTCTAGGGTTTTTGGGTGAGTATGGAATGTTTCTGGGTTGGGTTACCTCAGTAAATTGTCATCTCTGTTGACCAGAAGTGAGAGGTCGCATCCACGAATTGTAAGTCATCATAGCTGGGGGAGGGTGACAAAATTGGGTGTCTATAGTAGCCAAGATGGATGTAAAGTCAAATCCACCAAGCTGGTAGTCAGAGGTGATAAGAGACAAGACTGGTTCTCCCTTCTCAATGTTTGCAAGAGTGTTTATAAAGTCAGGATCGGTAATGATAGTGACAATGTTTCCTTCCTAGAGAAACTTGGGATTTTGATGATAGGACAAAGCTAAAGTGCCAATGGCATAGAGCCATGTTCTTCCAAGTAACATGTTGAAGGCAGATGGTATGTGTATGACTTGGAACTAAATGCAGAATTTGGCTAGTCCTACCACTATGTCAATGTCTAGGAGTCCAAGGATGTTCCTTCTAGTATGTCATATGCTCTAACAACTTGCATGGAGGGTTTGAGATTAGCCACACTTAGCCCTAAGTGTGTAAGATCTTGAGTGGACA
This sequence comes from Macadamia integrifolia, assembly GCF_013358625.1. Lineage (NCBI taxonomy): Eukaryota > Viridiplantae > Streptophyta > Magnoliopsida > Proteales > Proteaceae > Macadamia > Macadamia integrifolia. Next base: position 35,746 of record NW_024868608.1, on the reverse strand, counting down.
AATGTTCATTGTTAAGCCATTGTTGACGAGGGCATGTGGTACCATCATCCCATTGCAATCAATGGTGATGTGTAAGTCCTTGGTGTGGCTTACACCTTCAGCCTGTAGTTCTTTTCCATCGAAGAATAAAGTGGTGGATTCATAGATGGCCCCTACAATTTCAGGCATGTGAAGAGGGTCAGTCTCAATTTGCACATGGACCTTGTTTAGAGTCTTTAACATTGTATTGTGGTGTTCCAGTGAATCCATTTGAAGTCCTAAATAGAAATACTTGCTTGGAACTTCTTCAGATGCTTAAGTACTTCATTTTTTTTATTCTAAATGCTTTCCGGCATTGGCTTCCTTTTGATTCTATATAACTAGCTTGGCCAAGATGGCCGCATTCGATTCTGGTGGTTTGAACGCCTTACCACTCGTAGTTTTAGCGTTGTTGCACTCCATAATGGGACTAAACACTAGCTCTTTGTCAAATCCCGTGATTATCTCGTCAATCTCCAAATCATTGTCAATGTAAATTAAGCCAATGCTAGGTTCACCAGAAAGTTTTGTTCTTATGATGCACCTTCCCATCCTAACATCTACGGCCAAAGCCGAAGCTAGTCATGTCGTACTCTCCAATTGTTACGATGCTTTTAGGATTGGTTCCTTGTTTGTCATCAAAGGAATATCTTCTTATTATATAAAGTAATGGTCCATAGATATGTCCAAGTCACCAGCCGCTACACGGAACAACATTGACTTGACTCTAGTTACTTATTCATGGATCTTTCGATCTGACAGAGGCAAACATCTTTCCAATTCTCGCAATTGTAAATGATCCTATGGATTTCATCCTTCAGGCATAGATTTTTAGCCTTCAATGCATTTCATTCCTCGACCAACACGATGAACTCTTGTCTGTTGCATGTGTCATAGTATGCATTAATCTCGTCCATCTTAGTTTTAAATTTGGGCATGTTGAAGAGGTCGTTCTCGAAGTCTTTGGTATTATCCTCCTCTTCTGGCTTAGAAGTTCTCTTGTCACTAATGGGGAATTGTTCATCCTTATTAGTGTCACTATCAATGTTCACTATGCAAATACACCCTTAGATAGGAGTCTCCTATTGCAATGGCGGCGACAGCTATGGCCATTTCCTTGGTCCATTTTGCAAAAGGTGGGTCACTTTGTCCTTCAGGGGGGGTGATAGTGATTTCGTATCTTTTATCATCTTCCTTGTCATCTTCAAGACAATTGACTGAGTTCGAATTCCCATCATATGTTGGAAGTGGGTTCGTCGCCACATTAGGTTGTGACTTGGTGCGAATAACAAAATTCTCTCTTATTCAATAGATCTTAGATGGCATGTCGGAGTATATAACAATTGTCAGCCAAATGTCCCTTTTGTCCATGTTAGTCACAGGAAATTTCTTCTTTGTACCATTTAGGAAGTGGATCTAGTAATGGTTTATTGGAACTTGGGTAATTAAGCCCTCGGCTTGGGCTTTTCAGTACAATGATTATAGTTGCATAACCAAATTAGTGAATTGCCTCTTGAGCTCCTTAGAAGAGTTCCCTTTTGGGACGAAGGGTGCAAATCTGGTTCGGTTGGGAACAATCGCATTGACTTCTCCCACCTTGTTTCTAGCCTTAGGTTGAAATAGTTTTTTACCTTGTATGACTGGTATCCATATCTTGTGACAAAGGGTAAGTTTCCCTTAAATATAGCATCCTCTACTAGAGATCTAACTTCAGCCAATGCCACAAAAGTAGAGAATGATTGTACAAATATATAGTTCATGTAAACTCTGTAGAAGTTCTTGACCACCATTTGAACTTCTTCTTTCTCCGTCGGATAATTCCGCATTAGAGTGGCCTTAGCCTTAAACCTTGCTAAAAAATCAGTAAAGCCAAAGTTGGGCATTTATCTTTTTGTTTCTAGATCTCTTCTGGTCATTTCCATTTCACTGTTGTAAGAGTACTGGTTATTGAAGGCCCTTTTGATGTCATACCATGTGTGGGTGTAAGATATATTAAGGGACATGAGCCAACGTAAGGCTGATCAGCCTAAAGAGAATTGAAAAGCTTAACCAAGTTGCTCATCGAAAAATTGTTGTTCAGTTGGCCAATTATAGTCTTCAGATGAGCCTTGGGGTCTCCCTTACTAGTGAACTTCTCAAATTCCTGGGGTAGGCTAATGTTTGGGAAGAAGGTAGATCCTTCAGTATCGGCAATTTGTTCCTCAATGGCCTTGACGCCTCTAATAGATTTCTCAAGTCGTTCCAATTTTTCTCTTTGTGCTCTCTCTTTGACCATTTCTTCCCCTAGATTAGGTGGTGATTTCGTGTTAAAAAATGTGTTTTGTCTAAGTGCTCCTCCATTTGGTTCATTCACTAGTGTGTTTAGGCCGAGGATTGTTCAAGAACCGCATGGCGTTGTTGGTTTCTAAATGCAATGACTAGATCTTTAATTATCTTTTTTAAAGATAATTAAAGATCTTTAATTATCTTTTTTAAAGATAATTAAAGATCTTTAATTATCTTTCTTAAGGTCGACCATCTCAGGTCAAAGCTAACTATTCTCAGAAGCTCCCTCGATGATACTCATGGGTGAAGTTGGTGATGGTTCTCATAAAGGATTAAAAATGTGACTCATGTCCAGTTTAGGCCCCTCTCTGACCCAGGTTGGTTGATCCGAGGGGTGAGAAATGGTGCCTATATAATAAATTATATCCCTCATTAGACTTTGATCAGACTAGCCTAAGCCCTTGATGTTATGCTTCATAACGTAGGAAAACTGATGGACAAACAAGGTTCACACCACACTACCATTCCAAGTCTCTTAGACGTGGAAGTTACTCATTCAAATTAGTATGCTTTTAAGCCCTATATGTATTAATCTATGTTTGGAATGAATGCATTCAATTGATCTTCAATAGGTCTTGAGGTTCCCCTACTATAGCAAGGAACACCGAATATACCTCACACCCAGCCTTCCTCGTCGATGTTCAAATGGTATATTGATATGTCCATTTAATATACCTGAAGGTACTGGACTAGAGGGTTGTGAGTTCACCGTGGGGGCCCCCGAACCTTCATTCCGGTCTCATGGCTACTTGTCACATGGTGGCCATGCATATTGCAGTGCAAGTGTGTGAAGTGTAGTACATGATGTTTGTTAGTTACAACAAAAACCCTAGCAAAGATGTCCCTTGCGTAAAAAACTCATACAATTAATTTGCAAACAAAACACTCATGTATGATGTAATAAGTTTGATATAAGGTTTAACCTTCTAAGTCCGCAGTGAAGTTGCCACTGTGAGGACCACGAGGTCTCGAGAGATCGTCAGTCTCTCCATTTGAATAGAAGTCACCACCTAGATTAGGGTCTAGGATCCATTGCTAATTGAAATTAAAAAAGTGACTCCATCCAAACTGTCTAACTAAGGGTTATAGTTCATGCTAGGTTGCGGTCCGGGAAGGGGCTAGGCACCTCGGTCCACTCGGTGAAAACCGGACTTCTACCTATTGGGAATAATAGTGAGTTCTGCTTAATAAAAGTAAAATAACTATAGATGCAAAACTCAAAATAAAGATATGTAAAAAGGAAAATAGATAAGACTTACCGCTATGACCATCATCAAGGGTGTTTTATGGTTGGAAGAGTGTGTGCTCAGGTATGATCAGTGCAATCTCTAACTGATGCAAAGTTTAGCAGTAGTTCCTTATCATTCCAGTGCACGAATCTAGGCAACTATGTCTCAAGATGTCGGATATGTATCTAAACAATTGTGTCAAATGCATGTTTCGGATGCATGTCTGGGATCTCCAAAACGTGGGATGGGTCATGTATTTATATTTGGGAGGCTCCCTAGATGCCATGGAAGGTATAAGAAAGCTTCCATGTAGGGTATGATCTCATTCCATGCGTGGAGAGAGATGGTCTATCTATGGGAAGTGTTTATTCCCACAAGGTGTAGACACTTAGCACATTTGTCATATGTATTTTCTAGAGCCTTCTAGGTGTCCTAGGGCCTTAGTATGTGTCTAGGTATGTCTCCTGGATGTCAAGATACAAGACTTGGTCGTGATTTGGTAGAAGATTGACACAATCCCTACAAAAATCATAAGGCCTAGTAAAAATTATTCTCTAGCAGCCATAGTTGGCATTTGGCCGACATCAGCCTGGGTGCAAATAGCATCAGCCATAGTGCATCTGGCATTGGCTCTGAGTCAATGTTTGAGTTGACTTAAGGAGTTTGGTCCAATTAAGTTTGTGACTCAATTTAGGACCGGTCTATGGTCTATGAAGTAGTCTTGGCCAATTCTTTATATGTCAAACCCATCAACCATTTTGAAAATATTTCCGTTTGTTTTATTAAACATCCTATGCCAAAACAAAAGCAAAGCATATAGTCTTGGGTGAGGATGTAGCCTCGATCGTAAATACATAAACCATCTGTGTTCAGGGATTACCATCTGATCATTGCATAGCCCTTCCAAGGGGTGACAAAATGTGGTGTTTACATTCATGCTTTTCTAATTCAGAGTAGTTGGCTTCATAGGCTAAAATTTTTTATTAATGTAGTATATAGCTTGTTCTTTCTTTCTTCTAAGTTGTATTGTGCCAACATTTCTCCCATTACTCATTCGATTACAGATATATAGAGTAGTAAATGAAACCAAAAGTCGGAGGTACCAAGATAGGTGGATTAGTCAGGTATTATTTTTCTTGTTGAAAGCCTCTTGGCATTGCTCGTTACATTCTTTCGGTTAATTCTTTTTAAGTAATTTGAAAATAGGTTCACACACAACGGCTAGTTGTGAGATAAGTCGGCTGATGTATTGTATCCTCCCCAGCTATCTTCTGATTTCCTTTTCTATTCTAGGAGGCGGCATTACTAGGATTACCTTAATCTTGGAAGGGAACTTTATTACCTTAATCTTGGAAGGGAACTTTGATCCCTCTTTGGCTAACCATTAATCCTAAAAGCTTTTTGGTTTTCATGTCAAAGACAATCTTTTGAGGGTTGCGCCTCATCTCATACTAGATGATCCTATAAAAAAAGATTTCTCAAAGCTGTCACGTGACTATCTCAATCCTTAGACTTCACTGTTATGTCATTGATGTACACCTCTATTTCCTTATGCATAAGATGTGGAGAATAGTAGTATCTGCTCGCTGATAAGTAACCCCAACATTATTTACCCTGAAAGGCATCATCTTGTAGCAATATGTGCCCCATTGTGTAATGAAAGACATCTTCTCTTTGTCTTCAGGAGCCATTTAAATTTGATTGTAGCCTAAGAATCCATGCATGAAGGATAGGATAAAATGCTTGGATGTGTTTTCTACTAGAATGTCTATGTTGGGTTGCGGGAAGTCATCTTTTGAACTTGCTTTGTTCAAGTCCCTAAAGTTCACACACTCTAACTTTTTTTGTCCTTCTTCGGAACGAGAATTATGTTTGCTAGCCACTCCAGGTATTCAATGACCTGTAGGAAACCAACATTGAGTTGCTTGGTAACCTCATCTTTGATTTGCAATATACATTCCAATCTTATACGCCTTAGCTTATGTTTTACTTGCTTAGCATTTGGATTTAAAGGTAGTCGGTGTTGCACTATGTCCATGCTAATACTTGGCATGTCATCGTATGACCATGGGAAAACTTGTTTGAATTCTATTGGGAATTCAATTAATAGTTAGGCTTTCTCATATGCAAGAGAAGCATCGAGCTTAAGATCGTGGGGCGTCTTCGCAGTCCCTATGTTTATTATCCATAACTCTAGTAGTGGTTGCAATTTATTTTCCTCTGTTATTTCGACATGCTTAAGGAAATTCTTAGGGGGATCGTTGAGATCATCCTCATCAATGGAAAGAAGTGGAGAGTAATTGTAAATTGAAGTTAGACTTGCATTAATGAAAGATATTACAGGTATTGATACTGACACTTTGAGAGATAAAGTAAATCCTACATCTATATCATACTCCGACTTGGAATTGAAAGACGATGCAGAAGATGAAATTGTTTCTAACTCGAGCTCGACATCACTTATGTCTGTTCCTTTTGTGAAGATGTACTTCTCTTTGTGATCTAGTTTAGAATCATCCCTTCAGTTGGATAGATCAGATCTTGAGGATTTGGAACCTCATTCATTTCTTCTACTAATATGACTATGCGATCCTTGAAGAGATCTCATGTCCCGAGATCAGGCTTACCGATATACCACGTGCCTTTGGAACTCCCTTCTCCAAGTGATGTGAACTCAAGCCGATCAAAATCATATTCTTCTGATAGTCCTCCTCATCATGGTTGTATCCTAGACCATGATGATTCTCATTAGTGGGCAGCTAGATCCAGGTGGCTCATTCTTGATGGTGTTTTCCCAAGCCCATGCCAGGATGTATCCCATCTACTTGAATATGTTGGTAACGGAAGAATTGCCACTAGCTTGCCCTAGTAAAAGGAATGTCTCCTTTGGTGGATCATCGAGGTATGTTGCCAAGAAGGATGTGAAGTCAAATCCACCAAGTTGGTAGTCAAAGGTGATAGGAGTTAAACCTAGTCCTTCCTTCTCAATATTTGAAAGAGTGTTTATAAAGTCAAGACTAGACATGATAGTGAAATTGATGCCTTCCCAGAGGAACTTGATCTTTTGATCTGAGGAAGAAGGCACAGTGCCGCTAGTGTGGAGCCATGGTCTTCCAAGTAGCAAGTTGAAGGTAAATGGTATGTCTATGACTTGGAACTCAACATGGAATTTGGCTGGTTCTATCACTATGTCAATATTTAGGAGTCCAAGGATGTACCTTCTAGTGTTGTCATATGTTCTATCACCTTGTATGGAGGGTTTGAGATTAGCCACGCTTCGCCCTAGTGTGAGGACAACGACTGCATCTGTGGACCTCGCGCCGCCACATCCTCGCCTGAAGATACGTGGGGGACCTATTTCGTGCGGGATATCTTCCTTTTGGGTATCTTCCAAAAAAAACATTAATAATGGCCCAATTTTGGGGATTGGGGAACATAAACATTTGGAGTTGCCACCTAGGGTTAGGGTCTAGGACTCGGGGTATGGGCCCATTCCATGGGAGTGAACCCAAGGTTGACTCGGTCTAGCCTAGAGGTTATGAAGTTGGGAAGGTGTTAGGCACCCACTTCACCCGGCTGAACCAGTCATCCTATTAGATGTTGAATTTTGAATATTCCCCTTTATCTCGTAACTACATGCATGGCTTCGTATTTAATGTACAATATTATACACATGTTCTATTTAATGAAAGATCTACATTATGTCTACTCTATTAAGAAATTATACCTGACCTTGACCCCTATTCCAGGTCAAGTGGGGACAGACCCTGGCTGATGCTTTGATGATTCTAATGAAGACTCCCGACTCATACGGGAATTACCTCAGTGACTTGCTTCTCTTCCTCGAGGAATATAGGCCTCTAGAGACACTCAAGATCCAGTGCGATTCTCAAGGATGGGAGAGGGAGGAATTTTTGCACCCCACTCTTCCCTTTCTTCACACTCTTTTCTTCTCTCTTTTCCTCTCCCTTCTGTCCTTCTCTCTTTTCTTTTCTCTTCCCTCTTTCTTTTTTTTTCACCATGTCTTCCTTGTGAAAAATGGAGCTCTATTTATAGGTTGCCAGACCCCCCTTGGCAGGTCTACCAAAAGTGGCAAATCCCGGGGCAGGCCCGCTGTCCAAAAATGGTAGGTTTTCATGGGCCCGGCAGGGTTTCTTTCCAAAAAAACAAAAAACCACATGCTAAATGCCAAAAAATAAATATTTTTAGCACAAAATTGGCGGGCCCGCAAAATTTCCCGAGAGGGATCAGCCAAATCTGGTCGTTCAATCCCTGTAAGGACTTCCAGGAGTGATTTCGAAAGATCCGGTGGTCCAATTTTCACGTGTGATATATCGTCAAAATCGTCTTTCCGAGCACTATCCAATGGCTTGGGTTTGGAGCTCTATTTTTGCTCATAAAAATTGAGAATAGAAAAGAGGGGACATTTTCCCTTTTACCAGCTGGGGTTTTTTTCAACAATCCTAATTCATGCCACTCCCACACTATCAAAGACTACTTAGAATCAATTTGTCAATATACAACACGTTAGTATCGGGTGCCACGAGATCGGGTCTAAAATTGGCCCTGGGATCGATTAGGGTTTAGGACCGGATTAGGGTTTTAGGTTGCATTAGGGTTTTGGACTATTTTAGGGTTTTAAGCTGATTTGCACCATTCTCAGGTTTAAGATTAGGGATATGAGATGTATTAGGGTTATTGTCGGGCTTAGGGCTGGATTAGGGTTTTGGGATGCCTACGGGGGCTCGAGTTGCTATCGGTGCCCTGATCATCACAAAAGTCTTAGATTTCCTACTGATGTGAAGCATGAACCTTGACCATTCCTTGTTTGTCATCACTGTCAGGCTGGGTGACAAAATTGGGTGTCTACAGAATGCCCCTCTTTCGCCGAGGCCCATACCAAGGTCGAAGAGTAAAGAAAAGAACTTCACAAATGTTGTCACCATGAGCATGTACTGTTGCTAGCGTGCTCAATGATGGTGGAGGTGTACACACACAAACGCGAGCAGATAATCCATTGGTAAATTCTTCCAATCCAGTTAAAGCCTCGATTAATCAAGAAATTAATATGATCCTATCTAAGAATTTTAACTAGAGAGTCAGAATCTTACCTATGTTACCGCATAATAATACTTGATTTGTTCCTGCCAAGGTGTTAGTATACAGTAATTCAATCATAAAGTGGTTCTTGGGTCATCCTATGGTATTCTAGTTGTATTAAACCAGAAACTGAGGTCAAACATATCTTTGGGTACTAAGCTGGTAATCAAGGGTCAAGAAAGTCTAGGTTTTCCAACAGTATTCCCATTGTACTAAGCTAGAAACCAAGAGTCAAACAAGTCTTTGGGTTGCCGATGCCATTCCTACTGTACTAAGCTGGAAGCCAAGGGTCAAACAAGTCTTTGGGTTACCGATGGCATTCCTTTAATACTAAGCTGCAAGCCAAGGGCTAAGCAAATCTTTGGGTTGTTCAATGGTATTCTGATGAGTACATTTATGTGTGAAATCTAGGGTATAAAATCATGCATTTTACATATTTAGAATGGAGCTACCTTACGTTTTACTCTCTTTTTGAAGGTTTCATATTTTAAATGCCTTAAGGACTATCGAGCGTCGTACCTCCAATTTTACACATAAAGATGTCACATTTCATTTCATAGTTGTGAAGAGGATGAAATTATGAGCAAGATGGACTTGTTGCATTAAAATTACACATCCATTTGACCACCCGTACAAGTGATTATTCTTTTCAGGCCAGAAAAAGAATAATGGATTAGAACTGAACCGAGATGCAGAACCAACCTGTTTGCAGTTGTCCCAGGTGTATTAAGAATATTCCAAATGCCAACAAGAATCGATGGACCTCCCCTGAGTGATTGAAGATTCTTTTTTGGTAACAACAACTACCTAGCGTAGTTGGTGAGTTATGGTATGTAAAAATCCCTTTCTCACCAAGAGGTCTCAAGTTCAAACCTCTTGGCTGCCTTTTTTGAAAATTTTCTCTCTCCTACTCATTACTTAAAGCAAGGGGCATGGATGGAACTTCCTACTCAATTGGAAAATGTCCTAATCAATTCAAACAAGGAATAGGATGTCAGCCAAGGGAGAGCTTTGTGTGCAAGTTTGAAGAGAGAGAGAAAAAGAAGGAAATAAAAGAAAAAAAAAAAAGGAGAAAAAATAGGAAAGAAAAAAAAATAAAGAAACAAATAGAAAATCGTCCAAGCTCCTCTCTCCTATACTTTCCTTCCTATTTTCTCTTTTTTCTCTCTTCTCTTCTAATTTCCACTTAATCAACAAGAATCTCAAAAAAATCCCCTAAACTAGGAAACCAAAAATCGTTGTACTCCCTCACATTCCCTATATAAGAGAGTCGACCAAGGGGAGGGAGGACACACTTCTCTTTTAGGGTTTCCTCTTTTCCTTTCTTCTTCTAGGTTTTTAGTTGTGTTCTCTTTTTCTCTTTTGTTTTTTGTCTTAGTTTTTTATGCAAGCACTTTTATAATATTTTTTTGAATTAATGCAAGTCTTTGTTTATGCTATTCAAGTTTTTATTATTTTATACAATTGAAGTTGTAATTTTCAATTTCTAGTTCTAGGCTTAGTTCTAGGTGACAAGAACAAGTTGTGGAGCATCTCTTTCAAGTTCAGTTTTTCTCTTCATGATTTGTTTTCTACAGGCCCAGCAATTTCAGATTTGATTTAGTTCAGATCTGGTTTTTAGTGTTGTTAGTATTTCAAATCAATTAAGTTATTTTAATTCAATGATTCAAATATAAGAGTTTAGGTAAGTAGGCTTCTATAGTAGTCTTCTCACCCCCTCTCTCATTCCCTCTTCTTGCTACCCATCATTCTTAAATTAGGTTTTAAATTATTAGTTTTATATTATTGCTTTCCCTTTACCCCAAGGTTCATGGCTAGAAGCTTGTGTTGGCTTTTCCCCTCTCTAGCCATAGAACCATCCTTTTATTTTGATTATTTATATTGCATCATTTTCCCTAAAGCCACGTAGAAAAGCCCTTATAAGAGTAACTCTCTGGTTAAGTAGGGAAGCTCATATTATTTATGGTGCATCCCTCTGGCTAAGTACAAAAACCTACTTGTGTGCCTCTCTCTAGCTTTTTCCCCTTTTATTTATTTATTTACTTTTTAGCACTTTTACTTTCAGTTATTTGCTTTTTAATTGCGTGGTTTGAGTATTTAAATTCCTAGAAGACAAATGGTTAGGGTTAGATGTGAATGGTTAGGGCATTCAATTTTTATTGTAATTTCAATTCCAATTTTCTTATATGTGTTGGTTAGGATGTTCGTTTTAGATGCATGTGTTTTAGGGCGGTAGCGAGAAGTAGATCACAATCATCAATCTGTGCACTTTCGCATTACTAAAAGAAGCTAAAAATAAAGTGGCTACTCTCCTTGTGTTCGACCCATTAGCTATACTAATCCGTACGCTTGCAGTTACTTTTAAATCTCAAACATATTCCTGCTGTACTAAGCTGGAAACCAATGGTCAAACAAGTCTCTGGGTTGCAGATGGCATTCCTGCTGTACTAAGCCGGAAGCCAAGGGTCAAGCAAAACTTTGGGTTGTCCAATGGTATTCCCATTGTACTAAGTTGGAAGCCAAGGGTCAAGAAAATCTTTGGGTTGTCCAATGGTATTCCCACTGTACTAAGTTGGAGGTCAAACAAGTCTCTGGGTTACTGATGGCATTTCTGCTATACTAAGCTGGAAGCCAAGGGTCAAGCAAATCTTTGGGTTGCCGATAGCATTCCTAATGTACTAAGCTGAAAGCCAAGGGTCAAACAAGTCTTTGGGTTACCGATGGCATTCTTGTTGTACTAAGCCGGAAGCCAAGGGTCAAACAATTCGTTGGGTTGCCGATTGCATTCCTGCTATACTAAGCCGAAAGCCAAGGGACAAGCAAGTCTTTGGTTGCTGATGGCATTCCTACTGTACTAACCCAAAGGCCAAGGGTCAAACAAGTCTTCGGGTTGCCAATGGCATTCCTGTTGTGCTAAGCTGGAAACCAAGGGTCAAACAACTCTTTATGATTTTAACAGAAAGCCTTGCATATCCCCACACCCGAGTAGAGGATTTTTTATTTTTTTATTTGGCAAATCCATTGGGGAATTTTTTTTCCTTTTCTTTTCTTTTTTTTTTTTTTTTTTTTTTTTTTTTTTTTGGGACCTAGCAGGTCCGTGAGAAATCTCACGAGCCCATGAGGTTGTTTTATATATTTTTATTTTATTTATTCTTTTTTTATTTTTCCCTTTTTTCTTTTCTTTTTCATTGAGACAAGCTTCTCTTTTTCTTTCTTTTCTTTTTTTCTTTTTTTCTTTTTTTCTTTTTCTCTTTCTTTCTCTTGGCGGCTCTATGGGATATCTCACGGGCCCACAAAATTCTTGGTGGGCCCGCAAATTTGGTGGGTCCTCCTATAAATAAGTGTGGACCCTCTCTAATTTTTTTATTCCGTTTTCTTGTCGTTTTGCTTCACGTGTAGTTTGGTGCTCTCTTCTCTCTCTTCTCGTGTTCCTATATTTTATAAAAAAAGGTCTTCTAATGGGGCTGTTCAAATGCATATGTGGTGGGGAAGTCGTCAATAGGTTAGCTAACTCGTCGTCCCAGAACGGCGTCGCAGCGTGGTATTTGGGGTCAACCTTGAAGGATACCAAGGACCATCTTTGCAACTCTGCTTGGGGAGAATGGGTAAGATTTTTTCTTTTTTATGTTACATATGCTTATGCATGCATGCTGATGAGTACTTAGTCCTGGTACTTTTATGCTTATGTATGTCCATGCATATTTAGACTATATGAATGCATGTTTAGACTATGTGTTGCTCGTGTATGAATGCATGCTTCGTGCTATTTCACATGTTATGCCCATGTATGAATGCATACTCGGTTTTTGTCATGCTCATGCATGTATGCTTATTCTACGTGTTCATGTTAGGACAATGAATGTATGCTCATGCATGTATGCCTACGCATGCTTTTAGAATTCTGTTCCTTGATGCCTAAGCTTAGGCTGAACCCGCATACAGGAAATACGGCTATCCCAATAACATAGGATCCTGGGTTAACTGCACCCATCCTCTCATACAGCAGACCATTCACAATATGCCTTTTTGTCCTTGTTTCTACCCCTGTGCCTGGAAGTTGGATGTCGAGCTTACCCGGGCTCTTGCCAAGAGATGATGGTCGAGCACCCATAACTTTCACCTTTTGCGGTTGAAATGATGATCACCCCCTCTGCTTCTATACTTTGACCGGCCTGCCCTTTGGTGGCGAGCCCATCACTTTATCTACCCCTATAGCAGGTCCACTTTATTGGATCTTACGGGCATTGATTCTACTGCCTCCACCATCCTTCTCTCTACCATCAGCAAGTTCCACACTGATAAGAAGGTGACCGTGTCCACCTCTCGGGTGGAGAAGGACTAGTTTCTTTGCAGCATCTTCCTTTACTGGGCTAGCCAGTGCCTATTCAGTAACCCTTCTGACAAGGTCGATCTCCGGCTAGCCTACTACTTCAGTGACCTTTGGAATATCCAGAAGTATGACTGGGGTGGCACCGCCTACGCGTACTTCCTGAGGATGATGGATCGTCTGGCCTGGGCCGATCCAAGCTTGTATGGGGCTACCTTCATTCTTCAGGTGAGAACTATTGGTTGACATATTTTCTTTGCTTCGTCTTATCTTTTGTCTAACTAATGTTTTTCCTTTTAGCCCTGGGATTATGAGCATCTTGACTTCCTCACCCTTCCCTTAGCAAAAGGAGATTATGATATATTTCCTCTTACCCAGAAATGGGGTGCAGGCGGGGCTGTCTATGGCCCTCTGCCTCTCACCACCACAGGGAGGGAAGTCCTAAACTGAATCACTATGTTTTATGATTCTCTTTCCTTCTCCTTTCAGTGCATTGCATTTTCTTGTTAGATTTGCTTCCAGACTAACCTCTTGCCCTTGTAGGTTAATTGGACTCCCTTCCAGACGGTGACTTTTCACTTGGAGGCTCATCGAGAAGAGGCTAGGAGACGCACTGGTCTTCGTGTTCTATTCCAGGGTCCCAATGGTCATACTTGGTATCTGGGGAGAGGTCGCCAAGCAGTGGTTTGATAAGATGGTCCACTAGTTCCTCATCATCATCCTCCATCCATACATAACCCTAGCATTCTTTCTAATGAGGAATTTCAAGCGGCCTTAACTGGGGTAACCGGGGATAACTTCACAGACCCGTTGCGGGCCTACGAGGAGTTTCTTCAGAAGGAGACCGTATGCATGCCGCTGACTTCTGATGGTCCCTAGGTAAACATCCTGAACTTCTTTTCAATTACTTTGACTATCACATAGATGGTCATCTTCCTTGGCCGAAATGCCCTAGGTCAGTAGGTGCTTCTATAGAGGGTTCCTCCCATATGAGTGCCAGGTTGGTTCATAATGTGGCTAAGCTGCCCTCCTCCACTCCAAGCTTCCCCGGATGGACATACCACAATGCACAGGATCCCACAACCTAGATTATGTTGCCAAGGGCCCCAGAAGCAGGTGAGATGATGGGCCTTCCCATCCCCTTCAACTATGTAAGTCCTTTTCCTATTTCATTATATGTCCTTTCTTCTTTCTTGTGCATGCTCCAAACATTTTCTGTTATAGGTCTCTCCTACTATATATGCTGAGTGTCGCTGGATGATCCACAATCTCAACACTTTCCTATGCCGTCTGACAAAGTGGGTCTGAGTCCAAGTACTTTTTAGGACTTCATTCCTTTTGATGATGGATTTTTGTTGACAGTGTCTTACTGCCAGAGCTTGTATATCACTGACATTGAGGCAAGGCTCCATCAGTTCCACTCTGGATTCGGAGGCGGGGGACCTGATGCCAGACACGGGGGTGAGGGTCCCAACCCTGTGCATGGAGGCGGAGATCCCAATCATAGAGGTGGAGGGTCCAACCTTGGATTTGGAGGTGGAGAGCCCTCCTTTAGGGCTGGTAAATCTGATTTCGGGAGCGGAGAGACCAATGCAGGCCCCACCTTTTTTATGGATGAGCTCCAACTTCTCATAGAGGAAGACAGGTAGGACACATAGAGTGGACATGGTGGACAGTCATAGGGCTGACCAACGACTTTTACATGTAGACCTTCATTTTATTTGAACTCCCTCTTTTTCCCTTTTTTTTTTTTTTTTTTTGTTATTGTTTAAAACAATAGAAATGATGTTAATTAATTAGATTCCATTTTTATTGCCATGCTATCTTGTGGATAATGCATGACCCTACCCTTTGATTCCATATGGCCGTGTGTGGACTAAGGTTAGAGTGAACCATATTAACACAACCTTTGTTCAATATAATGAAATTTTCAATACAAAACATGGAGTCATGCCTTCTTTACATTTGCCAAACCCTAGCAAGAAAACCAATAATGTGCGTCGTCAGTTCTTGTGGTGGGTAGAAATCTTTGATCTTCTTAAGTTCTCCTTAGGGAAGCCGATACTATTGCATGATGTATGAGGGGAGATAGAATGAGGCGTGAGTCAGACCCATCAACCTAATGTAGTTGCAGCCCGGAGTCTTCATCAAGAAGTTGGTCTGTGGCCACCAACGGAAATCCCAGTTCACAGTTTTCTGAGTCTTTCCTTGTAGGTACTTTTCCCAATCAGTAATGGATTTGAATCCTGGAATCTCCCTTTGTCTTTATAATGTATCACCTTCAATTGGTCGCTTCCCAAGGCTTCAGTAACTGGATTTGCTCCATCAACTATAGCAAGAATATAGCTGGACATCTAGAGTAGTGGTCTGTTCCGAACCTGCCTTTGTAGTTTATCTCATCAAATCCTCAAAATAGTTTCACCAAAATGACAGGGACTAAATCACATCCTTCCTTCAGTTGCATCACAACTTCCAGAATGATGGGACATGCCCCTCATCCAAGTGTGTGCAGGATGTACCATGCTATCATACAGAAAAGGTATGCGTTGATCCAGTGCTGGCGGAAAACTCCATCCTGTGGTGGGGATGTGGTGAATGCTCTCGAAACCTTCAGGATGTCGATCTTTCCATAGCTCACAAACTGTGCCATTTCTTCCTTGCTCCATCCAAAGAAGTCTTGGATTTTTCCCGAGTAGTCTGACTCTAGTGAGGGGCCACAGGAGGGGAGACTAAGCAAGCTCTGAATTCTTTTATAGTGGGGCATATCTCTACTGTTCCAAACCTGAACACATGGAGCTCCGTATCCCAATATTGAGGCACTTGTTGCAGCAAACCATGGTGTAACTTCATACATCCAATCCAACCAAGTACATGTATGTTCATAGATTTTAGAAAATCTAGCTCTTTGTTGTCTATCTTCAATGTCCACTTCCATAATGTTTCATCCAAAGATTCCATGTTAATTTTTCTTGCACAATCCTCATTTGATTAGAAACAACTATTAGTAATACTCAAACACTTAAGATTCAACAAGACTTCCATCACTTTTATTCATTGCACCGAGACTATCTTATCAAGGGTGGGGAATGAACTGGCCCTGATAACTGATGTCGAATGGCGATTCTTGACAAGGTTTAATTCGGGAACAGATTTGAAGGATCACAGGTGGAAGAAAGTGACCTAATGACCAAATGCCCAATGACGATTCTTGGGGGAATGAAACAGAGATGATCTTTTAGGTACTCTAACCATTAATGCAACTCGACGTATATGAGTGCGGTCTTAATAGCATCCAAAAAAAAAAAAAAAAGAGGGCAAAGGATCCCTTGTGAGGAATCAATTCTAGCGTAGTTCGGGTGCTTCACCCCAAACATAATACTTCTTGAGTTGATCCATATTGACCAATCCCAGTACTTCTCTGTTAAGATCCATGAGTCTTACGGCCTTCCCAGGTAATATCTCCTTGACTGTAAATGGACCGCTCCAATTTGTCTTAAACTTCCCTCTTTGGTTATGCATGTGAGCCCTCTGTTCTCAGAGAATTAATTCACCTTCTTCTATGTGATGGGGCTTTACATTTCTGTTAAAGGCCCTAGCCATCCTTTGCCAATACTTCTTCAGGTTATACATGGCCTTCATCCACTTCTCATCTAGGAAATTGAGCTCATCATACCTGGCCTTCACCTACTCTCCTTCAGGTATTTGACTATCAAGGAGTACCTTGAGAGACAGCACCTGGATTTCTATGGGTAACACTGCTTCCATTCCGTAAACCAAGGAGAAAGGAGTTTCCCATGTGGAGGAATTTATAGAAGTTCTATATGCCTATAAAGCGTATGTCAACTTATCTGCCCAATCCTTGTGGGTCTCTACCATCTTCTGAATAATCACTTTTATGTTCTTATTGGATGCCTTCACTGCCCCATTAATCAGTGGTTGGTAAGTGGTGGACCTATGCCCCTTAATACCAAATTCTGTGCAAATTTTGTTAGTGTTACCCCAAAAATGGGATCCTTGATCTAATATCAACTCCTGTGGTACTCTATATCAGCAAATTATAATTTTCCGGATGAATTTCGCCAGTTGTAAGCACTGAATATCATTGCACTTCTACCCATTTAGTGTAGTCTATTGCTACCAAGATGAAATCCTGCCCATTAGATGCCTTGGGATGAATCTTCCCTATGATGTCAATGCCCCAAGTAGAAAATGGCCAAGGTAAACTGAGCAAGTGCAACTCTGTTGGCGGAATGTGCATAATGTTGGCAAAGATCTGGCATTTGTGGCATTTCTTGACGAACTCCATGAGTCTGCTTCCATTGTATTCCAATAATATCCTAATCGTAGAATCTTCTTCGCTAACATCTTTGCATTCATGTGGGGTCCACAAAGACCTTGATGAATTTCTTCCATAATGGTTTTTGCTTATTCTTCATCTATACATAGTAGTTATATCCCATCTTATGACCTCTTGTATAGCAAATCTCCTTATAGAATAAATTGGGTGGCATACTTTCTCAATAAATTATTTCTCCTTCGGTGGTTTTGACCAAGTACTTCCTTTCCCTGATATAATCAATTATATACACAAACCATGATCTTCCATCCACCGTAAGGGTATTCAAAGCATCCTGGCATATGGGCTTCTCTCTTCCTTCTACTATAAATGGTCGGACTAGTGCCATGGGATTGCACTCCACCATGAATGCCAATGTGGCAAGGGCATCCGCAAACAGGTTGTTATCTCTTTGAAAGTATTCAAGAGAAATCTCCTCAAGTGTTTGGTCACCTCCTCTAAGTGTTCCTGGCGTGGCTTTGGCTTTTCATCCCCGGTTTTCCACTTCCCTTGAGTTTGGAAAATGACAATGGCCAATTCGCCATATACCTTGATCTTCTTTGCCCCAATGTTCAATGTTATTTCTAGTCCCAATGCACATGCTTCATATTCAACAATGTTATTGGTGCAAGGTAAGTCAATATGGAAGGATGAGGGCAAATATAATCTGTCAAGAGTTACCAAAAGTAGTGCCGCAGCACATCCTTTTTTATTAGATGCCCATCGAGTTACAATTTTCATTCATTGGTGGCTTCTTCTTTAGCCGTGACTATTTCCTCACCCAGGAAAGCGTCATCCAATACTCTTTCATCTTCTGTAGGGTGAGTAGCCAGGTGATCTACTATCGCCTATCCCTTGATGGACTTTTGAGACATGTAAGTGATGTCAAACTCAAACAACAACAATAGCCATCAAGTTGTCCTTCCTGTCAAAGCCGGCTTCTCAAAGAGGTAATTGATTGGATCCATTCTTGAGATTAACCGAACTGGATATGCCACCATATAATGCCTCAACCTTCTTATTGCCCAGACTAAAGCTATGCAAGTCATATCCAGAGTTGTGTACCACATCTTGTATTCTAGGAATTTTTTACTCAAATAATAGATAGCTTGCTCTGCCCCATTTTCCTTCTCCTTTTGAGCCAGTAATGATCCCATGGAATTCTCTCCAACTGATAAGTATAGGAAGAGCGGTTCTCTAGCAATGGGCGGTACTAACACAAATGGATTTTTCAAGTCCTCGTTTATTTTGTTGAATGCCTACTGACATTGATCGTTCCACTCTTTGGGTTGATCCTTCTTCAGCAATTTAAAGATCGGCTTGCAAATAGTAGTCAACTGAGATATGAATCGGCTAATGTACTGGATGCGATCGAGAAATCCTCATATTTCCTTTTCTGTCTGAGGCGTGGGAATTTCTTGAATCACCTTGATTTTAACAGGGTTGACTTCAATGGCTCTTTCACTTACTAGGAATCCCAATAGCTTTTTGGTTGTTGCAACAAATACACATTTCTGGGGATTCAACCTCAGCTAATACTTCTTTATCCTCTCAAAGAATTTTCTCAAGGGAAGAGACATGTCCTTGTCGATCCACTGACTTCACTATCTTATCATCAACATAGACTTCCACATCCTTATGCATTATATCGTGGAGGATAATAGTGGTTGCTCTTTGATAAGTAGCCCTTGCATTCTTGAGCTCAAATGGCATCACCTTATAACAATATGTTCCCCATGTGGTGGTGAAAGCCATTTTTTCCTTGTCCTCAAGGTGCAAGCTTATTTGATTGTACATTGAGAAACCATCCATAAAAGATAATAAGGCATGCTTCATCGTGTTGTTAACAAGCATGTCTATGTGCGGCAACGGTCAATCATCTTTCAGCTTAACTTTCCTAAGATATCGAAAGTCCACGCACATCTGCACCTTCCCATCTTTCTTAGGGACTGGAACAACATTGACCAACCATTGGGGATATTCTACAACTTTTAGGAAGCCGACATTCCATTGCTTCATACTTCTTCCTTGATTTTCTCAAGGCATTCAAGGTGCATTCTTCTAGGCTTCCGTTTAATCGGCCTAGTGTCAGTGTATATTGGCAAGCAATATTGCACAATACTTCGATCAATCCTAAGAAAGTCCTCGTAGGACCAAGTGAATACTTCCATGAATTCTTTGAGAAGACTTATCATGTGTACAGTTTCTTCATCGTTTACGATAGCACCAATCTTAACCTCTCGAGGGCATTGGTCTATTCTCAAATTAATGACCCGAGGATCCTCATGGATGGGTTGCGCTCTTATAGGTATGCATTATTTTATTAGATTATGATATTTATTAAGATCATCATAAAAAAAATGGAGTCAAATCATACTCGGAATCAGGAATTTCATTAATGTTCAAAAGAGGAGTGACAGACTCATCATACATGAACTTAAACATATTATTAATAGGAAACAAAGGAACACAAATGACATCAGAAGACTCAATGATGGACTCAAAGACTAACTTTGTGCTTTCTTTAGTGACATTCAGACCAGTTGACTCTTGGGTATGAGTGAACTCGAAGTTGTCTCCGGCACTGGTCCAATTCAGTAATGGTCCATTGGCTCTGTGAATCAACAAATGCAACAATAGACCCTCTTCTTCTGTGGTAACTGCTGCTATGCCAACCTCTCGAAATTTCTTGATCTCAAAAATGAGCTGGCAAATCTCATAGTCCCATAACCCAAACTTCATGAGAGATGAGTTTTGGCTGAGCCTACTTAAGCCATTGGCAATGAATTCTAGCTTCTTTAGGCGGCTGTTTGAAATCAAACCTGCCACTTGGTCACATTTCAACCCATTGTCTCTAACTATTCCATTACAATTGGTTCTAGTGACAATGCACACAAACCCCCAGTCTTCTAGGTCTCCTTTCATGAGCATAAGTGCTTTTCACGCAGAATGGTCTAGGCTTCAGTTCATACAACTCTTTCGCACACATCTCATGAAAGAAGGAGTGGATATGCCTTTTCATGTCTTGACAGATGCAAGCACCAAACCAACTTCACTTTCTTTTCCCCTTCTCTTTTCAGAAGGATCCAAGGATTGGCCGCCATCTCAGACTGAATCAGTGTGGTTGGATCAAGCGGGAGTTCTCATCTTCGATCGTCAAAATCCCTGATATATCGTTGACCTCACAATCCTTCTCTGCAATCTAGAGCTGTTCCAACTCATAGTGCACCCAATCAAACTCATCTTGGAAAAAGATCTTGAATCCTGGTTGTGTGTTGGCTATTGCTTCATTGAACCAAGGCTCTCCATTTCCACAGAATGGGAAATCCTTTCCTTCTTTCACAAAGTACCCACTAAGGGTACGATAATATGTTGTAGTTGGTTTCTTGTTCTCCCTCATATCCTAGTGTTTCTTTTCCTTTGGTTTCAACTACTATGGGAAACTTTTTCATGCCCTGGTAAAATTTTCCAACTGCCATCCCTGGGAAGTATTGCATGCAAGGATTAAAGTATCGATATCGGTCATCATATCGGTTGGGTAAATTTAAGGTACGTATCGGAGGATATTGTCTCATATCAGAGATACGTTAAGATATGTTAAAGATCAAGATTAAAGTATCAGTATCAATCGTCGTATCGGTTGGTTAATTTAAGATATGTATTGGAGGGGTATCGTATCGTATCGAAGATGCTTTAAACCATGATTGCATGTTCTTCAACATATGGCCCACCAATGGACTTCAGATGGTCTCATAGTCTGCTGGTGCATATTCTTCAGTTGTTCCTTTAGTGAGGAGAGCACATGTGCCTTCTATCTCAAACCCATTGAGGTGAATCTCCTTTTCTTGTTCTCCTCCTTTCTCAATGTTGTCTAGGGTGTTGACCAATTCAGGACCTCTTGAAATGGTTATCACCTTTCCTTCATACAAGAACTTCACTTTCTGGTGCAAGCTAGAATATACCGCCTTGGCCTAATGCAACCATGGCCTTCCTAGGAGCATATTAAAGGAAGATGGGATATCTATCACTTGAAAATCAATGTCAAACTTCACCGAGCCAATTACCACGGTCGCCGTGAGAACTTCCAGAATCTCCCTCTTTGTGTTGTCGTAAGACCGCATTGTTTGGTTTGATGGTATCATCTTCTCCATATTCAGACAAATGCTTAAGGCTTACCTAATGGCAACACATTCAAAGCAAACCCATTATCAATCAGGACCTGTGATACAACCTTGTCATGGCATTCAACTGTTATATGCAAAGTCGGTTGTGTTTAATCCTTTGGTTAGGTAACTCCAAATTAGAGAACATCAGAGATTCCATTGCATATGTTGCCCTTACTATCTACGAAACCTGCACCAGGTCAATTTCAATAGGCACCTGTATGTTTGCAAGGGACTTGAGCACGGCTTCTCGGTGTGATTGGGAAGCCATCAACAAACTCTAGATAGAGATATTTTCCTTTGCCTTCTTGAGCTATGTCAAGATAGGGTTTTCTGGTTCTTTGCTGAAACACTTTTCTCCTACCCCATTCACTTTGGGTTGCTCCACCACCAATGATTTGTTCTTGAACTCCTTTTCGCTCCATGTCTCCATTACACTTACGGGCCTTTTGATGACAGTTTCTATGGCATATCCATCATTTTTATCATCACTGCCCATGATGGTAATAATTGATTGTGCTCTTCATATTCTTCCTCCAGACTAGGGATAGGAAATCAAGGTCCTTCAAAAATATCCTGAGCTCGGGCTCATAGCTTCTTCACTGTATTAAAGAGACGCTAAAGTCATGTATCCAACGCCTCTTCCAGAAGTATCCTCCACCCTGCTTCCTGGAGTAGCTTCATTTGTTCTAGATTATAATCTTCATGGATGGCTACCTCGCCCGACATTTTGTCAGTCCCATCTATGTGATCTACCATTATGCTCAAAACTACTATTATATCCACCATTTGCTCTTTGGCAACTACCTTAGAATTAACATCTCTTTCCTCTTCCTCTTCATTTGGAAATTTTATCTTTATTTGGATAGATAACACTGAATGGATGGCATCAGTGGGATCCACCATCGGGTCTTCCCCACTAATGGCACACACCGAGTGAATAGAATTATCAAGCTCATCATGATCAGACTCTCCCTCTGTGTTGCTCATTATGTGAATCAACAAGCCACTTCCCCAATGCCAAAACTGCCTTGAGTAGCTCATCTGCAACTTCTTCAACTATTAGCAAGGGGTCTTTTCTAGGTTCAATAGGGTGTATCAATGAGGTAGGATCCATCTCTGACTCTTCATTATCCAAAGTATTCACTGATCCTATTGAGGAGGTAGAATCTGGTGACCTTGGTAACATATCATTCCAATTGTAGCCATTCATATATCCATCCTCAGGCTCCTGAAAGTGGGATCATACGTTGTTCGTAGGCCATACACAGATTGGGAGTCAAGGTCATCTGATGGGGTTGATGGGTAAGAGTTGGGATGGTATGAAGGGGAGGTAATGTGAGAGTTTGGGTATTCTGAAAGAGATAATGGATAATATAAGGGTGATGGACGATACGATCCTGGGTGGTATGATGGGGATTCAGGTTGTGGTGGTGAAGGGGGATGATAATAGGGATCATGTATAGGTGACGGAGGGGTATGAACCATAGGAACTTTGGGTGGCGGAGGGCTAGGTGGTGATTGACCCATGACTCTCAATTCTTCTTCATTGATGGCTCTTTCAGCTTTCCACCTCATTATCCATGCTCTATTTCCCATGATCTTCCTATAAACCTGGGAATCCGTGAGGTCTTTCCTTTTCTTTGGGCGGATGAGTCGAGTTGGATCCCTTTGAGTTTCTTCTCCTTCCAATGCATTAACTACCCCATGATCTAGGAGGTGATTGGTTTTGACACTAGGAGCCTACTTGACTTTCACTTCTATCGTCCCGTTATCTACCAAATTTTGGATATCATGTTGCAAATTGAGGTGTCATTCTATGTTATTGGCCTTCTTGGTTTTAGCAACCACAATACTCATGTTCTATGTACCAAACTGGCGAGGGATTGCTAACAAGCTTAGAAGCAACTGTACCCAGGAGACATTGCTTCTTCAACTTCTCATATAATGTGGCCAATGGCATTCCCAAATATGTGAACTGCCTCCTAGGCCGTGGGACCCTTTAAGCTATAGAATCTACTTGTATAAAAAATGTTTGTGGCTAGGACATGACTGCTGATGGTACTGGCTATTGGACTCATTCACTGTGCCCATCTCTGAACTCTTACCTCGCCCAAACCGTGCATTCTTTCCTGAGTCTTGGGACACTACCTGGTACTGGGCATCCCTTAGCAACTTGTTCTCTACATCGGTGCCCATGGCTACCAAAGCATCAAAAGTCTATAAATGTTGGTAGTAAAGGACCTCATAGTAGGGTTTGGAGAGATTTTCAATCAACATGTACACCTGTTCTGCCTCAGAAGGATGATCCGCATTTTGACAGCCTTGTCACAAAACCTTATCAGAAATGCTGTAAACCCTTCCTTTGGCTATTGCCTGAGTGTCTCCAACTCAGGTCACTTGACATCAACTTCTGTGTTATAAGAGTACTTTTGGATAAAGCTCACACAACTGTCCCCCAATTCTGAGTCTGTGCAGGATCCAATTGTGTTAGCCATCTCAAAGTGGTCCTAACAAAGTCAGCATAAATGCATGTCCCATTAGTCTATTGGTGAGTTGCCATGACTTGGCGATGCTCACGAAAATATTTAAGTGAGCCTTGGGGTCTCCTGACCAATCAAAGGGATTAGTCTACCACTTAAACTTCTCAAGGACTCGAGCTCCAAAGAAGAAACTTATCTCAGTGTGATTCACGGCCTACCCCTCTTGGCTCTTATTACTCCAGATTATGCCTTCTAACTTTTCCAGCTATTCTCTCATCTTCTTTCCCCTTTCCATCTTTGGAAGTTCGTTTTGTATATGGGCAGCAAAATCTTACTCTTCTTCATCAATCACAAAAACCTAGATGGATCCTTGGCTACCCGGGACCATTTTAGTTCTTCTAATGGGGGCGGATTCAACCCTAGATTGGTTCCTAATCTCTTGTGGGATATGTGCCAAGTTTTTCTTAAATTCGGTCATCTCAGCTTGCATAGCTTCCATAGGATGAGCCCTTGTTGGCTCTAGTGCATCACCACTGACTGGGTCCCTAACAAAAGCTTCTATTCTGACTGAACTTTGATTATTTGAAGGACTATCTGACCGGGATGATATTGGACTTAGGCGAGTCCACATAGACAACGGGGGATCTTCTGGACTTGGAATTGTGCCTAATCCTCAAAGAAGGTTTGGCTTCATTTTTTTTTTTTTTTTTTTTTTTTTTTTTTTTTTTTTTTGCAAACAAGCGTTTCATACAAGGTTAGTGCAAACATTGTGGTCCTGTTAAAAAGTGGTCTTATAAGATATTCTATGTCATTAGGTTATGCTCTCTATTATTTACCCCACTTGACAATTCTTTCCCCCTAGAGTCTCGTGAAATGCTCCTCTTTGATGATCCAGCATCCTGAACAATTTAATGGGAATCACCCCGGAATCACACATACCGAACCATCGAGGTGTCATTCCATATTTTCGGGAAAGAATCCTTTAACCAACAACCCACTCGAGAGAGAGAGAGAGAGAGAGAGAGAGCATATTCTTATCGACTCGAATACATCAAAAGAACACTCCAACCTAGATCTCAAAAAAATTTGATCAGTGATGCAAGGATGCAGTGGATACAATAGGACCGAACCAGCTTCCTTGGTAGGATCTATATACTTGAGGTACGTGATCCTTTTAATATACCCAAGGGTACGGTATCAAGGGTGTAGCATCCTTGCCCATTAGTCGTGACTACACACGAGGTTAAGCAATTGGCTATGGGGGTGGATGGAATCGTGCTATAAGAGGGTGCAAAAGTGTAATGCAAAAGTACTATAACCTCCTCGAGGGTGCTAGCACGATAATGGTTATCCTCGCCATACGATTGTGCTTTGAGCATTCTTGTATAGGAAGCGGCTATCATGTGATCTTAGAATACTTTATATATCGTACACAGACATCTCTGAGGGTTTTGGCATGACAGGGAATATCCTTGCCACATGATTTCACTTCGAGCACGACACATGATGCGGTTAATGCAAACAGTTATAGACATGGGTTAGCTAAACATTTTTTCATACAAATATACTAAGGGGAATATTCTTGTATTTAACGATAGCATCTAACATTGGAAGTTTGGCAGTCCCTAGTGGAGTTGCCATTGTAAGGACAATGGCCTCATCCGCAGGCCCTAAGCCACTGCATCCTCACCTAAAGATACGTGGGGGGCCTATTTCGCGAGGGCCATCTTCCTTTTTGGTATCTCCAAAAAAAATAACATTAATTATGGCTCAATATCAGGGATTGGAAAACGTAAACATTTGGAGTCACCACCTAGGGTTAGGGCCTAGGACCCAGGGTAG
Organism: Macadamia integrifolia; assembly: GCF_013358625.1. Taxonomy (NCBI): domain Eukaryota; kingdom Viridiplantae; phylum Streptophyta; class Magnoliopsida; order Proteales; family Proteaceae; genus Macadamia; species Macadamia integrifolia. Next base: position 9,923 of record NW_024868608.1, on the reverse strand, counting down.
GGGCCCATTCCATAGGAGCGGACCTGAGATTGACTCGGCCTGGTCCAGAGGTTAGGGTAAGAGCCAAGTTCTGAAGTTGGGAAGGCGTTAGGCACCCACTTCACACGATTGAACAAGTCTTCCTATTAGATGCTGGATTTTGAATATTCCCCTTTCTCTCCTAACCCACATGCATGGCTACATATTTAATGTACAACATTGTACACATGTTCTATTTAATAAAAGGCTTACATTATGTCTACTCTATTAAGAAATTATTCTTGACCTTGACCCCTGTTCTGGGTCAAGAGGGGATGGACCCTGGCATATGCCTTCGATGATTCTGTTGAAGACTCCAGACTCAGATGGGAATGACCTCGGCTGCTTGCTTCTCTTCCTTAGGAAATCTAGGCCTTTGGTGACACTCCAAGATCCAGTGCAGTTCACAAGGATGTGAGTGGGAGGAATTTCTTCACCCCCACTCTTCCCTTTCTTCACTCTTTTCTTCTCTCTTTTCCTCTCCCTTCTCTCCTTCTCTCTTTTTTTTTCTCTCTACTGTTTATTTTTTTTCACCACATCCCCCTAGTGAAAAAGGGAGCTCTATTTACAGGTGCCCATGACCCCTTGGCAGGTATGCCAAAAATGGCAAAACCCACGGTAGCCCACTGTCCAAAAATGGCAGGTTTTCACGACCTCAGCAAGGTTTCTTTCCAAAAAAAATAACAAAAATCACATGTTAAATGCCCATAAATTCCCATTTTTAGCACAAAAACCGGTGGGCCCGGGAGGGATCTCAGCAAATTTGGTCGTTCGATCCCCGTTTTGACTTCCAAGAGTGATTCCAAGAGATCTAGTGGTCCAATTTTTATGTGTGATATATCGTTGGAATCGTATTTCTGAGCACTATCCAATTATGTGGGTTTCGAGCTCATTTTTTGCTCACAATGTAACACCCTAATCTCACCTCTTTACATAAATTGTGAATAGACAAGGGTAATAGGCAGGAGAGGTCAACACTAGCATGACTGGCAGCAGTAGAATGCCAAGAAGGGAACAATGACCCAACATGCACCTCTGTCTTTTGCCAACAGTGTTGGAAAAGTCAGCAAGAAAAGTGGGTCAACAAGTAGACATTAACCTTTAATAGGGGTTGGAAATGATAAGGAATTAAGTAGACTCAAGGGGGAACAAATCTGGCTCAACCGGCTACAGAGTCCTGGACAGGACTGGCTGGCCTGTCAGCTTGACAGAATAGTCCTATTTCACTATTGTGGGTCCCACTTTTGTAATTTGACATGAGGACCTATTTTTATGAGTCTGTTATGATAAAATAAGTTAAATAATAATAATTTACAATAAGAATTATATAATTTAAAGTTAAGTATGTAATTAATTATATATGTATTCATATTATGACATAATCTAAGTAATATATATATATATATATATATATATAAGTGGGTGGAACATTCCACTAAGGAATTGGGGTTATACATAGGCCACCACCGACCTTAGTAGCCTTATTTTCTCACTTGGACAGCAAGAGAAAGAGAGGAGAAAGAAGAAGAAGAAGAAGAAAAAGAAGAAGAGAAGGAGATTAAGAAGGAAATCAATCTTCTAAGGTAGCAATTGGAGGATTCGGCTAACAGGTAAGGGATCTAACTTGCATGAACCTCAAATTTGGGAAAATTTTCAGAAATTAGAAGTTGGATTGGGCCGATTTGGCTGAAATAAGAAGAGGAAGTAAAAATCTGAAATTTCAGCAAGTATGTGATTATTGAGAGTCTGATTTACTATTCATTGATGAAATAAATTGAAAGGGACCTTAAGAATCTAAAATAAGTTGCATGCATGAAGGCCGAATGGGACTGTGAGACCAAGATTTCAAATAAAGTTTCTTAAAACAGAAAATTACTTGTAATTAAGGTGAAATCCCACTTTGAAATTTCTGTTCCAACGTTAAAGAGCGACATACAAAGTGAAATTGAGGATGGATTACATGCATGCATGCCTAATTTGGGGTTTGATCATCAAATTAGAGGCTTGATACTGAAATCCCACCTTAATTCATGATCTTGTGTGAGAATGTGGTTTAGTTTGAGAAAATCTGGAAAAACATGCTGAATTTTATGCATAAATTAAGAAATTCAAAATGAAAATTTTAATGGACTGGTTGAAGACTTGAATTAAGGTGATATATTGTTGTGATGTGAATGAAGACTTTAAATAGAAGTGAAAGGATCAAAAACAGAGCTGAAATTCTTCAGAAAATCGACAGAATTGAAATTCTGCAGAAAAAGGACAACCAGTGGGAGACATCAAGCCGGTCGATTGGTCCCAAAGTCTCTAATCGGTTAGGCTTCCAAAGACCAGTTTGCTCCCAGTATTTAACTGAGATATATTGGATTAAAAAGGGACATGTAAGACCTATAGAGGAGATTATAGATGACCCTATTAGGGATGAATGAATTCAAATTTATTTAATATATATGTATGTATTAATTTCTGATTTTAGGAGATCCAAATAGCTGTGCGGGAGCCTAATCAGTACCAGCAGGGGAGTTGATTATTTTAGATTTTCAGGGTGAGTGGGTGACCATAACCTTCTTACTTTTGGTGTGTTTCTTATTGTTGTTCATGCATTAATTGATTGTGGATGTGCATATATTTTGATTTTGATGAACTCTACATTGATGAAGTTGATGACTATAAAATGTGAAAGGTAAGACAGGTAAGATGAGTCACGTGTAGGTGCCCATGTTTCCATATATGAATTGGGTGATTGGTTGTGCATGATACAGTATGTTGGGCTAGGTATCACCACCCTAAGTGTTACACCCCATGTCCATAGGGGGTTAGGTATGGACTAATCCCAACATATGTGGCTGCCTGATCAGCAGTGCACTTTTGTGGTGAGATGTATTGTATTAGATATGGATGTGGACAGGATACGACGTACTGTATGCCTGGTGGATATATATATTATATGGGGTTACTACTTAGGGGTTAACTGGGGAACCGAGGTTCTAACTAGGACCGACTGGCTCCTGCCTGCAACGAGCTTATATTCCTGAGGCCCAACTTACAGGGTAGGAAATGCCACCTACTTTGCGTAGCACTATACCCATAGGAAATGAGACTTAGTAATGGACTAGGGATTTGTATAGTTTAATAAATGAATTCATAAGCATCATCTTTCTGTGTGGAGCATGCATTGTATATGTTTGCAAGTGTTTGTCTACCCCACCCCTCACTGAGCATTCCCAGTGCTCACCCCCCATCCTTTGATCTATAGATGATGATAGCAGTCACCACTAGATTACCAATTCAAAGTATGAGGTTATGGCCATGGAACAGTTGGCTTGTGTACAGGATGATGATTTCAGCCATGGACCTGATTGCTAGTGTGATAATTGTGTTTATGGTGGACAGCATTACTGAGGACTGATGTACTTAATTATTCTTTTGTGTACATAGCAATAATGGTAGAAACTAGTTTTTAACGGTTGAGACTATAGGTGGGAGACATGTTGATGGTTTGGACAGGTGGGAGATAGGTTTGATGGTTTATACTGCAGATGGGAGACATTTTTTGTGTAAATATTTTATTATAATGGGATGACTATAATATATGAATTACTGTATATGATGTTGAGAATCATTGTACATATGGTATCAGGTATCACATAGAAGCATTGGGTGAATATGAAATTTTACTTGATCTTATAATATCTAATGCAACTTTGATTAATAGTATGTGAATGTGGTGTTGTGGACACTCCTAGAGTAGGGTCCTGGGGAAAATAGGCAGACTAGGTGCGATGAGGTATCCAGTGCCAGCATACCTATGCCATAATTAGGGTAAGGTGTGACAAGTGGTGGTATAAGAGCAAACTCCATGAACGATGTCTGACAACCCACAAGACCTTAGGATCATGCATTGCAATAGGAAGTAAAGAAATAAAAGCTTCAAGATAAAAGCCTGTTTGTTGTGAAATCTGATGTGTTTGTGATAGAAAAATGACTAGGATATGAATGATCATTTTGAAATCATCTAAGGAATGTTATACATGATAAGAATGCTGCATTACTCATCCTTGTTGAAAATATATTTATGTTGGGCACGCTATGGTTTTCAGGAAATTCCCAATATGCCTCGAAAATGTGCTCAACCTCAGCAAGGACCATGACATTGGAAAAGGGGTCGGCCTACTACTAGATCTCACCCTGTGGTGTTTGTGAGTGATGAGAGGGAAAATGATTCAATGTCAGGAACACAAAAATCAGTTTCTGCTGCTGCTCCTGTAGAGGCAACATCTGTGTCACCTCTTGTACCTCTAGTGCTTACAACACAGGATGTGACCACTCTGGTGACTGATATAGTCTAGGGTATACAGCAAGGGTTGCAATAAAGAATACAGCAAAATATCCAGCAACAAGAATAGCAGCTACAACAACATAATAGGGTTATTAAGGAATTGGCCACAGCAATGCGTGCTAGGGGAATACCAGTTCCACCTACACCAATGGCACCACCTCCTCCGGCTCCTACAGTTTCAGTACCTCAAGTTAACCCAAGGATTCCAGTAGCACCATATACTACAGGTGGGTAAGAAACTTAGGTTGTACCAGTTATAGGTACATAGGCAGGATAACAAGGCTTAGAGAATCCACCAACAGTAGAAGTGTGGATTGATATGAGTAAGTTGCTGGAGAAATTCCAAAAAAAACAGGCCTCCATACTTCAGTGGTGTGAGTTCTCATCCATTAGCACCTTCAAAATGGGTGGAAGGAGTTGAAAAGGCATTGGCAATGTCAGGTTGCAGTGATGGACAGAAGATTATGTGTGCTACCTATCAGCTGCAGAATGAAGCTTATGTCTGGTGGAAAGCTACCAGACCCATACTATTATCTATGCATCCACATCCCACCTGGGATCAATTTGTAGAAGTATTTTATGGGAACTATTTCCCTATCAGTGTGAGAGATAGGAAGGAGTCGAAATTCATGGCTTTGGTTCAGGGGCCTAAGTCAGTATTAGAATATCAACAGCAATTCGAGGCTTTGTATTATTTTTCCCCATAACATATGAAGAATGATAATGCAAAGGTAGGGAAATTTGAGAAGGGTTTGAGGTCTGGTACTGGAGCTCTACTAGTAGCACATCGGCTCCTGAAATATGCTGATGTGGTTCAGATTGCTAAATCTATTGAAGATAAGCAAATGGAAGGCTATCAGATTCAAGCAGCAAGAAGAGCCAGGACAGGTAATACAAGCAAACAATTGGGAAGGTTTGGAAGAGGAGCTTCTTCTTCTGCTACAGTACCCAGACAAAGAGAGGCTAGTCAAGCTTCCACTCAGTCACAGCCGGCATAGTCTTAGCTAGCAGTTTCTACAGTTCAACCTATTACTATGAGATGTTATATGTGCCAGCAGCCGAGGCATTATGCAAAATTTTTTCCTCAAAGGAAATCAAGTGAACCAAGTGTGGCTTCTTCTTCTTCTGCATCTACCAATAAGTCACAGGCATCTGGGGAGGTCTTTCCACTAACAACTGAGGTTGCACCTAGAGTAGTGACAGGTACAGTTCTTATTTCTAATATACCAACACATGCATTATTTGATTCTGGTGCATCTCATTCATTTGTATCTTCTAATTTTGCTTCAAGACTGGGTGTGAAACCTAAAAATTTAGCCTATCATTTGATGATCAGTACACCTATAGGGTTTATTGTAGACTTAGAAGATGTGTATGAGCCATGTACTATTCGGATATGTGGGCGATATACGATAGCCCATTTGATTTGTATAGATATGAAGGATTTTGATGTTATCCTATGTATGGATTGGCTATCTACATACCGAGTTTGTGTGCTCTATGCTGAAAATAGAATATTGTTTAGACCCAGGAATGGATATGAGTTTATATTCCAGGGACACAAAAAGGAAACTAGGAAGAGATTGATTTTTGCTATCCAAGTACAGAAATTATTGGAGGAAGGATGTGAAGCGTACTTGCATGTGTCCAAGATACTACAAGGAAGACTATAACATTAGAAGAACTGGAAGTATTAAAAGAATTTCCATATGTATTTCTAGAGGATTTATGTAGTATGCCCCCAGATAGGGAGACTAAGTTCTGTATTGATTTAATACCTGGGGCAGCACCAGTGTCAAAGGCACCCTATAGGATGGTTCCTATTGAACTGAAGGAATTGAAGGAACAATTACAGGATTTATTGAAGAAGGGTTTTATTAGACCCAATGTATCACCTTGGAAAGCACTAGTCTTGTTTGTGAGAAGAAAGACGGGAGTTTATGGATGTGTATTAACTACTGGGAATTGAACAAGTTAACAATTAAAAACCGGTATCCTCTTCCTCGTATTGATGATTTGTTTGATCAATTGCAAGGAGCCAGTAATTCTCCAAGATTGATTTGAGGTTAGGGTATCACCAGTTGAATATTAAGGAAAGTGATATCTAGAAGACAACTTTCAGGACAAGATATGATCATTATGAATTTGTGGTTATGCCTTTTGGATTGACCAATGCACCAACAGCTTTTATGGGATTGATGAACAGAGTATTTCATGATATGTTGGATCAATATGTGATAGTATTTATAGATGATATCTTGATTTATTCTAAGAGTAAAGAGGATCATGCAATTCCCTTAAGGTCAGTATTACAGAGATTGAGAGAGAAACAGTTGTATGCTAAGTTTAGCAAGTGTGAATTCTAGTTATCACAAGTGAACTTCTTAGGGCAGGCATATTGTATCTGCTAGAGGTATTGAGGTTGATCCTAGAAAGGTGAAAGGAGTATTGGATTGGGAGTCTCCAAGGACTGTTAGTGAGATTCAGAGTTTTTTGGGCTTAATATGTTATTATAGAAGATTTATTGAGAATTTTACTTGGATTTCTACTCCTATGACTCGGTTGACCAGAAAAGGGGTCAAATTTGAGTGGACTGAGGAATATGAAAGCTAGTTTTAGGAATTGAAGAACCGACTGGTGACAGCTCCAGTTCTTGCTAGTCCAGATGGTACGTCAGGTTTGGTAGTATATAGTGATGCATCCAAACAAGGTTTAGGATGTGTGTTGATGCAGAATGGTAGGGTAATTGCTTATGCTTCTAGGAAATTAAGGGATTATGAGAAGAATTATCCTACTCATAACCTAGAATTGGCAACAATCATTTTTGCATTAAAAATTTGGCATCATTATTTGTATGGTGAAAAGTGTGAGATTTATATTGATCACAAGAGCCTTAAGTATCTTTTCACTTATAAAGAGTTGAATATGAGGCAAAGAAGATGGCTAGAATTATTGAAAGACTATGACTGCACTATCCATTACCATCCAGGGAAGACTAATGTGGTAGCAGATGCTCTCAGTAGAAAACACAAAGTTACTACATTAGTTGCACTTACTGCAAACCCTATGTTGATTGAGGAAGCAAGAGAATTTGGTTTGGAAGTAATTATGGGATTGGAGACACCTGACGATATAACACTTGCCACTCTTACTATTAAGCCTTCTTTATTTGAACAAATCAAAGAAGCCCAATCCAAAGATGTTGTGTTGAGGAAAATTATAAATACTATTAATGATGGAAGACAGAAAGATTTGAGGTTCAAAGTGAAAGATGGAATTTTGTCGTTCAATGACAGATTGTGTGTAATACCCCGCTTCTTAAACCCGGTCTGATTTCGCGGTTGAACCGGTTTAACCATGCAGGAACCGAGCCAGAGGAAATTAGAGCAGGTTCCTTATGGGCTATGATGGCACGGGTGACCTTAAACACCGGCTGGCCCGACAAGTCTGAGCCAGTGCCAGAAGAGACGGGAGTGCCCAAACCGTGTACGTGCACCTACCATAAGGCTATGTACGGATAAAACAGGTATTATATCCGTATTTTAAGGTATATACGTATGCTACATCGTATGCCTGGGGTGGGGTTCGCGCCGAGGTCCGAACCCGGTCAAAATCCCAAGTTTTGGCTCTCAGGTGGGTAGGACAGGTGGGTGCACCTACCTGAGTGACCCATCCAAGTGCACTATTCACTTAATTAGGAATGGTATATAAGGCTTTATGATTTTCTTTTCTTTCCATTTATTACCCTCGTACGTTAGTGAGAAAAGTAAAGAGGAGGGAGAAAAGAAAGGGAAGAAGAAAGGAAGAGAAGGAAGAGGAAGAAAAGGGGGATTTCAGCGGCGCCAAAGCTCGGTCTTTCCATTCCGGTGCCGGGAGAGTGATCTTCAACTCTAGATCTACAGTTGGAGGTAAGAAAAGTTGGGTTTTGTGAACATTCACCATACCCAAGCTTTAAACCCTTGATTCGAGTATGGTTTCTTGAGATCTTGTAAAACCCCTTTGAAATGATGAATCTAAGGTTTAATAGATGATTTATGTGTTGATCTTGAAGGATTTGAAGAGATATTGACAAGGTGGAAGGAACATTGTGGGTTTGAAGTGGTTGGAGGGTTTGAAGTCGTTCTTGAGCAAAGAAGGTAAGATGGTTTTCCCTCACTTGAATCTAACCTAGATCTAGGTTAGAACCATCCTATAGGACCTTGAAGGTGTGAAGAATGGGTGGGTAAAAGCCCCATTTGATTCCCCAAAGAATGGAGAAAATGGGGAAGAAACAGTGTCTTTTCCGCCAAGACCGGTGGGTACAACCGGTGGGCTCCTACCCGCCTGTGGGTACCCACCTAAGAAGGCAGGGGGGCCTTCGGGCCCAACCGGCAGGTACCACCAGCGGGTACAATCGGCGGGTACCTACCCGCCGGTCCTAGCAAGGGGGTCCCTGGCCCAACCGGCGGGTACCACCGGCGGGTACTACCGGCGGGCCCCTACCCGCCGGTCCCAAACCGGTGGGTAAAACCGGTTGGTAGACAGCCCACCTGTCTGACCCACCCGTGTGGCCCCGAAGGTGATCCTTATGTCCGATCGAACCCAAATCGGACGTGTGACCTTGTTTTGACGTTCTAAACATGATTTTATCATCGGATTTCATTAATTTTGATTCTAAAATGGTGAAGTACTAACCCCGCTCAATTATGTTAGGTTCACCAAATCCTACCCGATTCGCTCCGGATCTCAACCGTACCGAACGGGAATCCTTGTACGCTACAAGTAAGTGGGGAGAGGACGTTTGGCCTTGTTTCAAGGCATTTGTTTGGCATTCATTTAATTATATCTAATCTAGTCATGTCATCATGAATATGCTATATAGATTAGTCATTCCACACATTGATGTGCATATGTGCTATGTTTACTTTTCAAATGCAATTGAATGAGATGTGTTATATGTTGAATGTGGACATCATGGTGCATAATGCATTGATAGACTAGATGCCGTAGTCGGCTTGGAAACGAATGCATTGGTGGCCCGTGGAATGGGACATGGAGGCACTATGCAGTCGACCTATTGTCATATAGGAGCATGCGGTATTAGGATTCTCACCATCCCGTGCTACGACCCTTCCCAACAGGGGTTAAGGTGTTGGGTTACCATTTGGGGGGAAGCAGGGGTCGCGGTTGTTGGACACTGTGGCGGTTAGGTATTACGCCCGACGAGTCATGTAGGACAGTCGGCAACCCCGGTGGTACATTCAAGAGGGCCAATCGTACTGCTTTTAAATTACTGGAGTCAGCACCTTTATTTTCAGTCATTTACATTTCTGTTGAGAGCCGGTGGACGGCATTGTCTTTACTTTTCTGAGTGCTCATGGTGGGCCTTCTCCGACAGCCCTATGGGCGTATCGCGGGAGGGAGTTCACGTCTCGTACCCGGAGTATACGCGCACTGTGGTTGTAGTAGCACTAAAACCAAAGACTTAGTAATGTTGCTTAGGTGGATGTGATTTAAAATGTATAGCATGGCATGTAGTGCATATGATGTGTTGTGATGTGTGGACTGCTGTGTGGTCCATCTTTCT
>NW_024868607.1:73381-80504 GCF_013358625.1 Macadamia integrifolia | reverse complement strand
TCAACATAAAGTAAATGACTGAAAATTAAAGGTGCTGACTCCAGTAATTTAAAAGCAGTACGATTGGCCCTCTTGAATATACCACTGGGGTTGCCGACTGTCCTATTGACCAGCCGGGCGTAATGTCTAACTACCACAGTGACCCAACAACCGCGACCACTGCTTCCCCCCAAATGGTAACCCAACACCTTAACCCCTATTGGGAAGGGTCGTAGCACGGGAATGTGATAATCCTAAACCGCATGCTCCTATATTACAATAGTACGATTGCAGAGTGCCACTGCGTCCCATACCACGGGCCACCAATGCACTCGTTTTCAAGCCGACTATGGCATCTAGTCTATTAATTCATCATGCACAATGATGTCAACATTCATCACAGAAGCATATTATCACTTGGCATTTAGAAAATAAACACAACACCCATGCATAACCATGTGAGGACGACTAATCTACATAGCATTTTCATGATGGCATGATTAGACTAGATACAATTAAATGAATGCCAAACAATGCCTTGAAATAAGACCAAACGTCCTCTCCCCACTTACCTGTAGTGTACAAGGACTCCCATTCGGTACGGGTGAGATCCGGTGCGAGAAGCGTAGGATTTGGTGAACCTAACATGAGTGAGCTGGGTTAGTATTTCACCATTTTGGAATCAAGATTAACACGATCCAATGACACGATCATATTTAGAATCCTAAAAGAAGGTCACACGTCCGATTTGGATCCAATTAACGTAAAAATCACATTTGGAGCCTCTCGAGTGGGTCAGACAACCCACCTGTCTGACCCACCAGTCAGACCCACCGGTCTGGACCGACGTTTAGGTCGGCCCGCCGGTCTGGCCCACTGGTTGGGTTAGAGGGTCTGCTAAGACCAACGGGCAGGGTGGCCCGCTGGTTGGCCCGTCGATTGTGCCCGAGGGCCCTGCCCTCTCAGGCTGGTGCCCATAGGCGGGCCAGATGGCCCACCGGTCTTGGCGGGAAACCTACTGTTTCTTCCCAACTTTCCCCAACCTTTGGAGATTCAAATGGGGCTTTTCCAAACCCATTCTTCACACATTCAAGGTCTTATAGGATGGTTCTAACCTAGATCTAGGTTAGATTTAAGGAATGGGAAGCCATCTTACCTTCTTTGTTCAAGAACACCTTCAAACCCCAAAATCACTTCAAATCCACAATGCTTCTCCAACCTTGTAAATACTTCTTCAAATCCTTAAAGATCAACACATAAATCATCTATTAACCCTTAGATTCATCATTTCAAGGGGGATTTTACAAGATCTCAAGAAACTCTACCCAATCAAGGGTTTTACTTGGGTATAGAGAAAATTTAAGGAACCTAACCTTTGCTCACCTCTAAATGTAGATCTAGTGTTGGAGGTCACTCTTCCGGCGTCGGAATGGGAAGATCAAGCCTTGGCGCCGTTGACATCCGTCTCTTGTTCCTCTTCTTTCCTTTCTTTTCTCTCTCCTCTTTACTCTTCTCACCAACGTCCGAGTGTCATAAATGAGGAAGAAAAAGGAAATAAATACTATATATATACTTCTTAAAATAACTAAGTATTCACATGGTGGGTCACTCAGGTGGGTGGATGCGCCCACCTTTCCGCCCACCTGAGGGCCAAAACTTGGGATTTTGACAGAATTCGGCCCTCGGTGCGAATCTCACTCTTGGCATACGATATAATATACGTATGCACCTTAATATACGGCTACATACCTGCTTTATCCGTACATGGCCTTATGATAGGTGCATGTACACGGCTTGGGTATTCCCGTCTCTTCTGGCACTGGCTCAGACTTGTCGGGCCAGCCGGTCTTTAAGGTCACCCTTGCCATCATAGTCCATAAGGAACCCGCTCTAATTCTCTCCGGTTCAGATCCTGCATGGCTAAATCGGGTCAACCATGTAATCAGACCGGGTTTAAGAAGTAGGGTATTACATGCCGACTACTGGCTCTTAACATAAAAGTAAATGACAGAAAGTAAAGGTGCTGACTCCAACAATTTAAAAGTAGTACGATTGGCCCTCTTGAATATACCACTGAGGTTGTCGACTATCTTAATGACTAGCCGGACGTATGTCTAACCGCCATAGTGACCCGACACCCGCGACCACTACTTCTCCCCAAGTGATAATCCAACACCTCAACCCCTGTTGGGAAGGGTCGTAGAACGGGAAGATGATAATCCTAAACCGCATGCTCCTATATGACATAGTACGATTGCATAGTGCCACCGCGTCCCATTCCACGGGCCACCAATGCACTCGTTTCCAAGCCGACTATGATATCTAGTCTAATAATGCATCATGCACAATGATTCCATCATTCATCACATAAGCATATCGATCATTTAGCATTGAGAAAGTAAACACAACACACATGTCATAATCATGTGAGGATGACTAAGCTATACATAATTTGCATGATGACATGGCTAGTATAGATACAATTGAATGATGTCAAACAAGCCTTAAAGTAAAAGCAAACGTCCTCTCCCCACTTACTTGTTGTGTACAAAGACTCACGCCCGGTACGGGTGAGATCCGGTGTGAGAAACGTAAATTTTTGTGAACCTATCATAAGTGAAGGGGGTTAGCATTTCACTACATTGGGGTCAAAACTAACAAGATTTGATGATTAAATCATGTTTAGAATCATAAAAGAAGGTTGCACATCCGTTTTGGGTCTATTCGAACACAAAAATCACATTAGGGGCCTCTCGGGTGGGTCGGACAGCCCACCTGTCTTCTCAGGCGGGCGGGTCGGCCCATCGGTCTTCTCAGGCGGGCTGTTCAGCCCACCGATCGGCCCATCGATCGACCCACCAGTCCTGGCCGAGGGCCTACCCTCTCAGGTGGGTGCCCTCAGGCGGGCTGTTCGGCCCACCAATCCCGGCCCACCTGAGAGGGCGGAAACTTGCCTTCTTCCTTGAAACTTTTCTCAACTTTTGAGAAATCAAATGGGGTTTTTCCAATCACATTTTTCACACATTCAAGGTCTTATAAGATGATTCTAACCTAGATCTAAGTTAGATTTAAGGATTGAAAAGCCATCTTACCTTCTTTGCTCAAGAATTCCTTTCACAACCCCAAAATCACTTCTTGGCTCAAGAAATCACCAATGCTTCACAATCTTGTAAACACTTCTTCAAATCCTTCAAAATCAACACATAGACCCTCTATTAAACCTTAGATTCATCATCTCAGGTGGGATTTACAAGATCTCAAGAAACTCTACCCAAATCAAGGGTTTTACTTGGGTTTGGTGAAAGTTTAAGATGCATAGCCTTTGCTTACCTCCAATCGTAGCTCTCGCGTTGGGGATCACTCTTCCGGCGTCAGAATGGGAAGATCAAACCTTGGTGCCACTTAAATCCTTTCCTTCCTCCTCTTCCTTCCCCTTTCTTCTTCTCCGTTCTCTTTTCTCCCTTCTTTTCTCTCTCCTCTTTACTCTTCTCACCAAACTCCTTAATGTAATAAATGAGAAAATGAAAAACACAATAATGCTATTTATACTTTTTAAAACAACTACTAACCACATGGGTGGGTCACTCAGGTGGGTAGATGCACCCGCCTGTGACCACCCACTTGAGAGCCAAAAATTTACCAACAAGTGGGATTTGATGGAATTCGACTCTCGGAGTGTATCTCACTCTCGGCAAAAGGTATATTCTACGTATGCACTTTAGGATACGGCTACATAACGGCATTACCCGTACATGGCCTTATGATACGTGCATGTGCATGGCTTGGGTACACCCATCTCCTCTGGCACTGACTCGGATTTGTCGAGCCAACCTGTGTTCAAAGTCACCCTTGCCATCATGGTCCATAAGGAACCCGCCTTAACCCCCTCTGGTTCGGGTCCTGCATGGTTAAACCGGGTCAACCGTGTAATTAGACCAGGTTTAAAAAGTGGGGTATCACATTTATCCCCCCCCCCTTTTTGAAAATTTCATCCTCGAAATTGGCATACCTGGTTGTTCGAAAAGATGAGGATACTTGGCTTGGATTTCATCCTCCTTCTCCTAAGATGCTTCTTCAAGTGAATGATTAGCCCATCGCACCTTTACGAAGGAAATGGAGCGATTGCGAAGGGTTTTCACTTTTTAGTCTAAGATTTCAGCTGGCTGCTCTGTATAGGTCATATCAGCTTCTAGATATTCTAGTTCCACGGGTAATACATGCGATGGATCATGAACATATCGCTTTAGCATGGATACATGGAATACATTATGAACATTCCCAAGTGAAGGTGGAAGAGCAAACATGTAGGCCACTGAGCCAACCCGAGTTAATATCTCAAATGGGCCAATGTATCTCGAGCTCAACTTACCCTTTCTATGGAATCTTTGCACCCCTTTGTAGGAGAAATCTTGAGATACACATTTTCTCCTGCTTGAAACTCAATGTATTTCCTGTGGTTGTCTACATAGCTCTTTTGACGTGACTGAGCTGCCTTAATCCTTTCTCGAATAACATCGACCTTGTCACAAGTCATCTGTATCATTTCAGGTCCTAACATTCGGTGTTTGCCTACCTCATTCCAATACAGAGGAGTTTTACACTACCTACCATATAATGCCTCATATGGAGCCATCCCAATTGTAGCTTGGTAACTATTGTTATAGCCAAACTCCATAAGGGGTATATATTCTTCCCAACTACTACACATTTCCATTGCACATGCCCTGAGCATGTCTTCTAACATCTGTATGGTTCGCTCCGACTGACCATCAGTCTGTGGGTGGAAAGCAATACTCAATTTCAACTGTGATCCCAAAGCATGCTGAAAGCTTTTCCAAAATCTGGAAGTGAACCTTGGGTCCCTATCTGACACAATGCTCACTGGCACTCCATGCAAGCACACTATGTTATCCTTATAAAGTTATGCTAACTTGGCCATAGAGAACTTGGTCTTGATGGGAATGAAATGAGCAGTCTTAGTAAGCCGATCAACTATCACCCATATCGCATCCATCCCCTTAGGTGTGCATGGTAGTCCAGGGATAAAGTCCATTGTAATCCTATCCCACTTTCAGTCTGGTACTGGGAGTGGCTGAAGAGTACCATAAGGTCGATGCCTCTCAGCTTTTACTTTTTGGCATGTAAGACAAGTCACCACATATAGAGCTATTGTGATTCTCATGCTTGGCCACCAGCAATTTTGTTTAAGGTCTTTATACATCTTTGTATTTCTTGGGTGGAGTGAGTACTCGAGCTATGTGCTTCCCGCACTATCTTGTCTTGTATCTCCAAATCATCGGGCATACACAACCTACCTCGAAACAATAATGCCCCGTCGTTGGCTAAAACAAAATCAGGGTCGTTCATTATTTGATCTTGAATCTTAATTCTGATCCGTTGCAACTCAGGGTCCAAAGGTTGTTTCATTATCACTTCTTGCCTAATCGACAGATGCACCGGTAGAGCTACCAGGGATACAGTCAACCATTCAAGGTTTTCTATTTGATGTTCAAGCTCTAAGGTTGTTCCTTCATAAAAGAGGGTTTCATCTATTAGCATCACCTCTTGTACGAGTGGTGGGCTGACTGCTAAGTATAAGAGTGACACAATCTGTGCCTTCCGACTCAACGCATCTGCCACTACATTAGCCTTGCCAGGATGATACTGAATGTCGCAGTCATAATCCTTCATGAGCTCAAGCCATCTCCTCTGCCTCATGTTCAAATCTTTTTGGGTGAAAAAGTACTTAAGCCTTTTGTAATCACTGTATATCTCGTACTTCTCCCCATACAAATAATGTTGTCAAATCTTTAGGGTAAAAATGACTGCGGCTAGTTCCAAGTCATAAGTGGGGTAGTTCTTCTCATATTCCTTTAGTTTTCGGGATGCATACGCTATCACCTTACCGCGTTGCATGAGAACACAACCCAACCCAACTCAACCTTAGAAACATCAGTGTAGACTGTCATTCCACCTGTGCCTTCAGGGATGGTCAACACAGGGGCCGACACCAACCTTTTCTTCTATTCCTGAAAACTCTTCTCACATTCTTCCACCCATTCAAATTTCACACCCTTTTTGGTTAACTTAGTCATTGGTGCTGAGATCCGAGCAAAATTCTCAATAAAGAGCCGGTAGTATCCAGCCAAACCCAAGAAACTTCTAATTTCAGTAACATTCTTAGGGCTTTCCCACTCTACTACTGCTTTCACCTTATCAGGATCTACCTCGATTCCGGCCTCAGACACTACGTGTCCCAGGAATCCAACTTGCTCAAGCCAAAATTCACATTTACTGTATTTGGTAAACAATTGTTGTTCTCTTAGCCTCTATAACAACATCCTCAGGTGTTGAGTGTGCTCCTTTTCTGTCTTAGAGTAGATCAAGATGTCATCAATAAAAATAATTACCCATTTATCAAGGACATCGTGAAATACTCGATTCATTAAATCCATGAATGCTGTCGGTGCATTGTTTAACCCAAAAGAAAACACTAGGAACTCATAGTGACCATACCGAGTCCTGAACGCTATCTTGGGTATGTCGCCGCTCTTTATCTTGAGCTGATAATAGCATGATCTAAGGTCTATCTTTGAAAATACCTTTGCACCTTGCAGTTGGTCAAACAAATCATCAATACGTGGCAATGGATACCGGTTCTTAATGGTTAGCTTATTCAATTCTCGATAATCGATGCACATATGCAAGCTGCCATCCTTCTTCTTAACAAGCAATACTGGGGTACCCCAAGGTGAAACACTTGGGCGAATAAACCCCTTCTCCAATAATTCTTGCAACTGCATCTATAAATCCTTCAATTTGGCTGGTGCCATCTTGTATGGAGCTTTAGACACTGGAGCTGCACCAGGAATCAAGTCTATGGCAAATTCTAACTCTCTATCAGGCAGTAGATGCATCAGATCATCTGGAAAGACGTCGGGAAATTCTTTAACCACCTTTACCTCCTCTAGAGGTATAACCTTTGCATCAACATCAAGTACCGATGCTAAGTAACCCTAACATCCACTTTCCAACAACTTTACCGCTTGAAGAGCGGAGACGAGGACCCTTCTAGCCCGTTTCATTTTATCTGCTTGGTATACCAATTCTTTTCCTTCATCATCTGTCACCCTAATTAATTTTT
>NW_024868607.1:36823-72623 GCF_013358625.1 Macadamia integrifolia | reverse complement strand
CTATAGGGTTGTCTATATGTAGGCCTAGAACTATACGACCCACGGTATACCTTGGATGATTTGCCTATGTCCGGAAATGGATTAGTCCTCTTCCACAGCCCAGGTGTGAGGGACTGTTTTCCCTTCTGCTTATCTTCCATGGTTTTATCTTTTTGCACAATCTAGCCATAATCTGTCAAATCTAAGACCTCGAGCACTGACCCAATAGATGCCTTTAATCCCTTCATAAATATTACAGCCTTTTCTTCAGCTGACCTCATATGCCTAGGGGTAAAATGGAACAAGCTTTCAAACTGCTACTGATACTCAAGGATAGTCTTATTCCCTTGAGTTAAGGCCATGAATTCCATCTCTTTACGGTCTCTGAAGCTACGAGGGTAATGGTTGGCCAAAAACAACTCCTTGAACTGCTCCCATATGGGTTCCGGATGTGCGGCCAACAAGATAGGCTTAGAGGCTTGCCACTAAGAGTTGGCTTCATTCTTGAGTTACAGCCCCGCACAAATAAGCTTCTGTGCCTCAGTGCACTCAATTACCTCAAATATATTTTCCAGCTCTTGGCTCCATTGGTCTGGCTCTAGAGGATCACTTCCCACCTTATAGAATACAAGTGGCAAATTCCTCTTGAAAGATTCCACTACCCTTGACGTATTATTCGTCGGTGGGTAATTGGGTGGATATGCTGTATAGTAAGGGTATGGAGGGGGCACCATATATGGAGGAATGCTGAGTGGCGTAATTGGAGGTGTACCTCCAGCTTGTGGCCCCATATCAGACCCTACAGGTGGGTCTTGTGGAGTAATTATCCAGGGATGTTGACCGGGTTGAGGAAGGTCTAACTGTTACTGTATAGCAGCCATAAATGCCTGATGCTGCTGGAGCATTTGTTGCTGGAAGGCTTGTTGTGACTGCTGGATTATGGTTGCAACATCACCCGGAGTGATGACCGGTGGAGGATCCGGAAGTGTAGTCATAGGTGGGTCCCTTTGTGCCACACCCTGATCAAAGGTTTCTTGAGGTTGTGGGAGTGGGGTTTGCCCCACAGAGCGGGACCTTCATGAATTGGTGGTCGACCGACCGGACGAGGACCACGTGAGGTACCTCGTGCATTGCTATCGGATCTAGTACGTACCATCGTGTCCTTGCACCTGGAACATACCATACACAAATATTGGTTAAGTACCTTAGAATTTACATCGGCACACAATCATATACCAACACACGGGGTATTATAGCGTATGATGTCTTGCAACTAGCCACAGCTTAATCCCAAAAATATGGTGCTAGTGCTTTGACAAGTAGGATGATGGTCCCACTCGACTCCTCTTTTTTTTTATTGTTTTCCTTATTACATATCAATATTATATATATAGTAATATCCCTCTTTTTTGTGTTTTTCTCCTAACCAACGGACTACCACCGGCGGGCAGCTCGGGTCGGGCCTGCCGATCCAACCCGAGGTGGAAAACGCACATGGGCTTTTAAGCCCCTTTTTCCTCCTCTTTCTCCCATTCCTTCTCTTGGCTTACTTAGGGTGATTTTTGGAGGTTTCTTGGCGCGTCCACTCGTGTTTTCACTCAACGATTCTGCAGATTTTGGAAGATCCAAGCTCCTTTCACTCTCAAGTAAGTCTCTTCTCCATTTCTCTTCTTGGAACATGTATTTTGGAGGTTGAATCTATTTATACTCCCCAAATCTTGATCTTTATCATGTTTCTTTCCATAGAACAATCATTCCATGAGAATATGATGCTTCCTTTGTGACTCATTCATAGTTTTGGGCTTTACTATCCAAACTATGAGAGAAAATCCCAAACCATGCCCTAATTTCTCCAATTTGGGGTTTTCTTCTATCACTACCCTTTTCTCCCCAACTAACAACTCAAATGAAATTTCTTATCCTTGATTTGCACTTACAATGTTGGAGAGATCATGAAAACTTGTATATGCTTGCAATCCCATCTTTTTCTCATGAAAATCCATCTCTTTTCCATGAAAATCCATATCTTTTGTGTTGGGTTTCTTGAAAAAATTTCTGGGTTTTTATGATTCTCTTCACATCATTACATACTTGTGGACAACTTGAATCTCTTTCACTCCTTGCACCTCAATGTCATAATAGAAAATTTCTTTGCATAATCTTGATTGTATAATGATAGGCATTTCATTCATAGACATGTAAGCTTCAAGTTCTACACTATTATGGGGTTTTTCATTTTTCTTAGATTGAACTTGCACGTTGAAATTTGGGGTTTTCCATCATTTGACACCAATTACCCCACTTGAGGAAATCCTCATGAGGCTTTCCATCACTTCTCACTTGCCATGCTCTATACGCCTTTGTTACTTTTCTATTTTGCAACATGCTAGTGGATGTCATGTTTTGGGGGCTTCCTCCTCTTCATTTCTCCATGGTTTATCCACTCCTCTTTTTATAATAATCCACATTATGTATTTAGGTGCATTTACATATGCTTGCTCACCCACCTATTTGCTTCCTTTGTTATGCAACATCCTTACTTATCAGTATTCCTTCTCTTTTCTTACTAGGATGTCTTCTCGCAAGGGCAAGGAACCCGCATCCTCTTCCAATCGACGTAGGGCCACTACTTCTAAACGGAAAAGTGTAGGGACTAGTTCCCCAGCCCTTTGCACAAGGCAATAAAGACATACCCCCATCGGTCCTTTAGACTATGATGAGGGACTCTTCCGGAGTTTGAGGGCGGAAACTAATTGGCAGACCTTCCTAAAAAGGTCTGTGATGATGGAGAAGACCGTGGTAATTAGTGATTTCAACAAGATTCAACTTCAAGAGAGATTTACTGCACTGGGTTGGCAGTCCATCCTTAACATCGATCGTCCATGCTATGAACAATTGGTTCAAAGATTCTACTGTAATTTGGAGGTCTCTTACCAGTATGGGGAGTACTCAATCATCAGCATGGTGAAGGGGTAAACATTCGCTTAACTGTGGACACCCTTGCTAGTATTTTAGATATTTCATCAGTTGGGCATCAATTCTACAGTCCCCCAAGGAGTAAGCCTGTGGGCCCATCCTTAAGTTCAGAGACGCAGGACTACATTTACGAGACCATTTGTGGCAGCAAGGTGCGTCTAGATTCTGAGACGACATTTTACCCAGAGGTTCATGTATTTGCTTGCTTGGTTCAGTATAATTTACTCCCTAGAGGAGGTCACTGGAACCTAGAAGGCTTCATGGCGGCCTACGTAGCCTTCTACATCTATAAGGCCTTGGAGGGAGGTGTCGAGCACTTATGCTTGCCCTATGTTATACTTAAGACTATGGAGCATCATACCACACACCTTGAGGACAGAGGTTTCCCATATGGTAGGACCCTCACTAGGATCTTTGAGTTCTTTGGGGTGGATTTGAGTGGTGAGGAGGGAAAGACTCCAGTGAAAAAATTTAACAGGTGAAACCTACAAAGGATGGGTCTCCAAGCTCTTATGGATGTACCTCAAAGGGCAAGAGCTCAAGGACGCACGGATAGGGGGAATGCCCACAGGGAGGATGTCCCCATGGAGGAGGAGGAAATTAGTGAGGAGGATGAGGATTATGTTCCTTAATTCAAGGAGGAGGACTTTCTCGACAAGGATATCCTCGAGGAGGAGCCTCTTGATTCGAGAGATGCTGATTCTGACTTTGTGAGGGCTGCAGGGCCACAGCATAGAGCCCCACCACCTGAGAGTGGTGCATTTGACTTTCAGAGTATGATGACTAGTATGAGGGCCTTGAAAGATAGGCAAGATCGGCTTCTGAGAAGACTAGATGAGAGTGCTACTAGAGAGGAAAATATCTTAGAAAGGCAGGCTACATTAGAGAATTCCTTCCTAAGATTGAGCGAGGATTTGGACACAACGGCCAATGCTATTTCAACGGATTTTTTCCGACTCCAGAGGGATGTACAACTAGTGGACTTAAGGTTTGATTACTACGACCATCGGCTCAATGTCAGATCGAGGCTTAGGAGGGATGGAGTAGTAGAGCTAGACGATGACGAGGGTCTCTGAGGACTTAACTCACCTATCTAAATCAGCTTTTCACTTGTCTCTATGTTGTTTATATTATTATTTTTTGTACTTTTCTCTTGTAATTGGACTTGCTAGTATGGTCTTATGATGTTGTTGATGACTTGTGGTTAGTTTTGTATGTTTGATAACTTATTGCAATTTAGTTGTAACAATGTTGGTTAGCCTTTATCAATTATGCTTATTTGTATCTATATGTTGTCTATCAGGTGTTTATGTACGAAAAATTTGGAAAATCTTGTTTTAGTGTCGTTATGCTGCCAAAATTTCGTTAAATTCGTACTCGATGGGTTATGAAATCAAATAACTAATCTTTTATTTATTCCAAGCAAACTTTCTCTCATGCATGCCATGAAATGCAATAATTAAATGCAACCATTTTTTTTTTTGGCTTTTAACACTTTTAAGTTTTTTACATTTACCCAATCCCATTTCCTATTATAGATTCTATGGAGTCTAAATGGTATGTTGTTAGTGGATAGAGCGCGTGATACCACCATTGTCACGCCCCGTTCACACAGAATCAGACCGATGACCGGGTTAACTCCGGTTAACCCAAACCTATCAGGATCATCTGATACAGTACCCAACCACAACATACACACATCTAAGATAAACGTTCAAACATTCAGCGGAAGACTTAATTTAATTGTAAATACCCATAATATACTTGATACCCAAATTGTAGTATATAGATAAATACATGTGGACCCGCAGGCATGATATTTACATAAAAAAAATAACAATTCACGTATGAAGTACACAAAAAGGGGTCATCAAAAGAATTAAAAAGTAAAACTCTGTACGGCATCAATTCTGTGGTCCCGCAGTACAGCCCTCGCACATGCAATCCATACCGTGCTCGTACTCCTCGGGGACCCACCAATCCTCATCGAAAAACACAACTGTGGGGCCCGACCCTTCAGGCGGGTGACCTGCAAAATCATCTAAAAGAGGTGTACACGTGGGATGAGCTCACTAGCTCAGTAAGTGAAAAGAAGGACCACACAATAATCCACACAACAATCACATCCATATGCACTATATGCTATGTAATTCATTTTAAACCTTATTCACCCAAACAACATTTCTAAGTCTTTGGTTTTGTGCTACTACAACCACAGTGCACATATGCTCTGGGTACGAGCCGTGAACTCCATCCCGCGATACGCCCATAGGACTGTCGGAGAAGGCCCATCGTGAGTACTTAGAAAAGTAAAGCATGCCGACCACCAGCTCTCAACATAAAAGTAAATAATAGAATGTAAAGGTGCTGACCCCAGTAATTTAAAAGCAGTACGATTGGCCCTCTTGAATATATCACTGAGGTTACCGACTGTCCTAATGACTAGTCGGACGTAGTCTAACCGCCACAGTGACTCGACAACTACGACCACTGCTTCCCCCCAAGTGATAACCCAACACCTCAACCCCTGTTGGGAAGGGTCGTAGCACGGGAAAATGATAATCCTAAACCGCATGCTCCTATATGACATAGTATGATTGCATAGTGCCACCACGTCCCATTCCGTAGGCCACCAATGCACTCTTTTCCAAGCCTACTACGGTATCTAGTCTAATAATGCATAATGCACAATGATCCCATCATTCATCACATAAGCACATTAATCATTTAGCATTGAGAAAGTAAAACACAACACACATGTCATAATCATATGAGGATGACTAAGCTACACATAATTTGTATGATCACATGGCTAGTCTAGATAAAATTGAATGATGCCAAACAAGCCTTAAAACAAAGTCAAACGTCCTCTCCCCACTTACTTGTTGTGTACAAAGACTCACGCCCGGTACGGGTGAGATCCGGTGCGAGAAATGTAAATTTTAGTGAACCTATCATAAGCGAATGGGGTTAGCACTTCACCACTTTGGGGTCAAAACTAACAAGATTTGATAGTTAAATCATATTTAAAATCATAAAAGAAGGTTGCCCATCCGTTTTGGGTCCATTCGAACACAAAAATCATGTTGGGGGCCTCTCGGGTGGGTCAGATGGCCCACCTGTCTTCTCAGGTGGGCGGGTCGGCCCATCGATCTTCTCAGGCGGGCTGTTCGGCCCGTCAATCCTAGCCCACTGGTCTTCTCAGGTGGGCTATTTGGCCCACCGGTCCCAGCTCATTGGTCCCAACCTAGGGCCTGCCTTCTCAGGCGGGTTGTTCGGTCCACCGGTCCCAGCCCACCTGAGAGGACGAAAAATTGCCTTCTTCCTTGAAACTTTTCCCAACCTTTGGGAAATCAAATGGGGCTTTTCCAATCACATTTTCCACACATCCAAGATCTTATAAGATGATTCTAACCTAAATCTAAGTTAGATTTAAGGATTGAAAAGCCATCTTACCTTCTTTGCTAAAGAACTCTTTCAAACCCCAAAATCACTTCTTAGCTCAAGAAATCACCAATGCTTCTCAAATCTTGTAAAAACTTCTTCAAATCCTTCAAAATCAACACATAGACCATTTATTAAACCTTAGATTCATCATCTCAAGTGGGATTTACAAGATCTCAAGGAACTCTAGCCAAATCAAGGGTTTTACTTGGGTTTGGTGAAAGTTTAAGAAGCATAGCCTTTGCTCATCTCCAATCGTAGATCTCGTGTTGGGGATCGCTCTTCCGGCGTCGGAATGGGAAGATCAAACCTTGGTGCCGCTTAAATCTATTTCTTCCTCCTCTTCCTTCCCCTCTCTTCTTCTTCTTCGTTCTCTTTTCTCCCTTCTTTTCTCTCTCCTCTTTACTCTTCTCACCAACTCTTTAGTGTAACAATAAGAAAATGAAAAACACAATAAATGTTATTTATACCTTTTTAAAATATCTCTTAACCACATGGGTGGGTCACTCAGGTGGGCGGATGCGCCCGTCTGTGACCACCCACCTGAGGGCCAAAAATTGACCAATAAGTGAGATTTTGACAGAATTTACTCTCAGCATGTATCTCGCTCTTGGCACATGGCATATTATATGTATTCACTTTAGGATTCGGCTACATATCAGCATTACCCGTACATGGCCTTATGATACGTGCATGTGCACGGATTGGGTACACCCGTCTCCTCTGGCACTGACTCGGACTTGTCTGGCCAACCTGTGTTCAAAGTCACCCTTGCCATCATGGTCCATAAGGAACCCGCCTTAACCCTCTCTGGTTTGGGTCCTGCATGGTTAAACCAGGTCAACCTTGTAATTAGATCAGGTTTAAACAGGAGGGTATCATATGCCCTGTCTCCATGGCAATTTGTTGTTCAACTATCAACCCCTGAGCTTTGTAGTCTTTCCCACTTCTAGTGGCCATCACTTTCTTGAATCCTTCAGGCCTCTTTTTGGTGAGAATATTATAAGGGTATTTACTCTCATCCTCATTTTTTATATCACCAATCATGCCTACCTTAGGTTTTTCAATCCCTTCTTCGTATGCAGATAGTGGACTTGGAAGACCCCCCGAAATGTCGATAGCCTGAGCTTTAACTATTTGAATAACGTTATTCAAATGCAAAATAAGCCCTTTGACAAATGGTTCATCCTCGAAATTAACCTTAAGCTTTTCACGAACTTCTTTAACAGTTTCTTGTCAGATTGCCACTTTCCTCAACATTTTCTCAATTACTAACATATCTTCACACATTTGGTTCAGTAAACAGATCACATTGTCGTAGGAGGAATTCTCTTCTTCATTTTCCTCTTCAAACTCAATTTCAAAATATGCACTTTTTTACTCTTGATTATCTTCACTTTCTTTACCAAAATCTTCCTCTAGATTTTCATTTTCTAATTGTTGACCTTCTTCTTCATCTTCGTCTTCTTCAATAAGATCTCCTTCTAGATCTTCATTTCCTGATTCTTGATCACCTTCTATATCCTCATCCCCGTCTTCTTCCTCCTTTGAATCATCATCAGAAGGAAAAATTGGACGAATGATATCTTTTGGATCCACATCGGGCCCATTTCCCCTAATAGCATTCACTGTCTCACAAATTTCTTCAGTATCACTGTCACTCTCTCCACCTATATAGATTAGGTGATCCTCATCCCCGTCTTTTTCTTCCTCTAAATCATCATTAGAAGGAAAAATTGGAAGAATGATATCTGTTGGATCCACATCAGGCACATTTCCTCCAATAGCATTCACTGTTTCAGTATCACTATCACTCTTTCCACCTATATGGATTAGGTGTATTTCATTTGAGATCATTTCTCCAATAGTCAATGCCGCTATTGCCTTGATCATGTCTGGCATGACCCCTTCTATTGTTGGTACAATAAGAGTTGTAGGGTCAATTTGTGACTCTTCTTCCCTATCTATGAGATTCTTCAATCCGGTAGAAGAGTGAGTGGGAGTATCTGGATCCATTAACATATCGGTCCAAGAAGTTCCAATCAGCCAATCTACCTCTGAACACTAATGCTGGATCCCTTCTTTTAACCATCCGTTTATGGAAAAGTATTCTAGTGGTGGTGGATAAGGGTAAGGATTATATGGAATTGGCAAGTAGCAAGGCTCTAGGTGAAATGGCACCAAAGACAGGGGAAATGGGGCAATAACTGGTGGTGGTAATCCTTCCCGAGTTGGGACACAATAGTCTGGTGTTGGATGGTAAGATGGAGATGGAGCAGGTGATGCCGGGTAATAGGAAGGTGATGGAAGGTATGAGATTGGGTGATATGAAGGTGATGGAGGATGAGATGCTGGGTGATATGAAGGTGATGGGGGATGAGGATGATAGGAAGATGATGGAATGTATAGTGTTAGGTGATACAAAGGTGATGGGGGATGTGGGTGATAGGAAGATGATGGAAGGTATAATGCTGGGTGATATGAAGGTGATGGAAGAAGTGATGGTAGGTGATAAGAAGGTGATGAAGGATAGGATGTTGGGTGATATGAAGATGATAGAGGATAGGATGCTGGGTGATATGAAGATAATGGAGGATGTGATGCTGGGTGAGATGAAGGTGACCCTATCTGAGAAAGTGTAAGATTGCAAGGTGGGAGACTTTCATCTTCCCAGGAACGAATTTCTTCAATTCTCTTCCGATCCTCTTCTTCTTTTGCTTCTGAATGCTTGGCTTTGAGAAAATCTCGGTAAGTTTGGGTGTCTGACACCCTCTCTTTGGTGAGGGTTGAATCCTTTGAGTATGATCATTCTCATCTGAATCACTTTGTATCATTCCAATTGTTCCATGATTCGAAAGTGGATTGGTAATCACATTTGGCTGGCTCTTCAATTCTAGTTCAATCTGCCCTGATTCAATTAAATCTTGTATTGCATGCTTCAAGGTGATACACTGGTTAGTGAGATGACCCTTTTGATTATGGAAAGAATAGTATTCATTGTCCTTGTACCAAGGAGGTGGAGGATCGCTGATTGGATGGGCAGGCGTCGTACTCAAGAGACCTTTCTTCAATTTCTTATAACACACAAATAAGGGCATCCCCAAATCTGAGAATTGCCTCCTCTATACTGAACCTTTTTGAGCTGGAAGACTTGGCTTAATGACAACTAGAGCGGGCTTAAGAGTTATTACATGCACCGTAGGCTACTGGTCGTTGCTTACGGTAGTTACAGTGTTTACCTCTATATCACGTCCTTTACTATACCTGGTATTCTTACTCTGCTTCAAGGAACCCTGTGGACTATTCTAGTGTTACGCTTCTCTAAAGATTTGGTTTTCAACTCTTCTTCCTGTTGCTAGCAATGCTGAGAATGTCTCGATGTGCTGACTATATGGCACATTATAATAAGGATTTTCCAAGTTATCTAGGATCATTTCAACTTGTTCTTTTCCAGTAGGTCAAGATGTCATCATACTTGCCTTATCTTGAAACCTTAAGAGAAACTCCGTGAAAACCTCACCTGGAGTCTGTCGAATAGTTTCCAACTCTCGTCGAGTTATGTCAAGTTTAGTGTTGTAAGAGTACTGCTTGGTGAATGCTTTCATAATCGTTGACCAATTCTGAATTTGGGAAGGGTCCAGCTGAGTTAACCAACGAAGAGTTGGGCCTAAAAGAGTAAGCAAAAATGTTTGCCCCATTTGTTCTTTAGTAAATCCCCATAATCTGAAAATATTAATGAAGACCTTCAAGTGTGCCCTCGAGTCACCTTTGCAATCAAAATTATCAGTGTTCTATTTAAATTTCTCTAAAATGTGAGCTCCGGGAAAGAGGACCATCTCATCAGTTTCTGTGGCTTGAGTATCTACGGCCTTCCCCTTCTGCAGCAACTTTTCAAGTCTTTCTAATTGGTCCCTCATCTTTCTTTCCCTTTCAGTTTCAAGGGGTTCAGTTGGAAGATTTGGTCAGATTTCCTCTTCATCATCTTCGACCACAAGCCTCAATATGGTACAAGGTGCATTGGACCCCATCTTGGTCCATTCCTATTCTCCTGGGGTTAAAATAGGTTCAGTTTGTTGTTGAGGCTGCTTGGCACTGGCAAACTGGTTGAATAAATGACGCAACTCTTCCAAGTCTAACTACATCATATCGATTCTCTTTTTCCCTTGGGCATCTGATTGACTTCCACTAGCCAGATCCATATTCACAGATAGTTCAGACGATGCTGAGCTAGGTGAACTTGGTGGAGTGAGTTGAACAATAAGTTCAACCATTGGCAATGATTTCTCAGGGCTAACTCAGTCCAAACGATTATCTTGATGGGTCCTCACAGACAATGGAGAATTTTTTTGATGCAAAATCGTGCCTGACCTAAACAAAGAAATTTAATTTTTAAATTTTTTGATTGATGATTTTTTTTTTTAATGACGCACACACACAAAATTACTCCCTCCCAATAATAAGTGTCTAATTTTCGCCCAACCTTCAGTTGATATTCACATATATTTTTTTTAGGAGGGCCCAAGTTAGACATAAATTATGCTTTGGGAAAACAAGAAAGTTGGTTCATGTAAGAACAACCTCGCAAATGATTTCACCTAGGTATTTTGTTTCTCCCCATAACATGAAAATACCTAATCATTCTTGACTCTGGGATTGATTCTATGGAACATTATCAGTTTGGAACACATGCTAATATAATGTGGTGAAGCAGAAATCACCCCACAGGCACGGTTGCGTGAACCAAAACTGATATAGTTGCATCTCCCAATTTCCAATTGTCAAAGAACACATCAGGTTTAAACATATATAGGAAAAATCTCACCCTAGATGAAACAAGCTAGAAGGGTTCTAACTTGAACCATAAACAATTACTGAGTCAGTTTGTGGCGTACCCTAGTTGTTTAATGGTCTAGTTCCTATATGATGCGATGCAATGGGTAAGGTTATAGGACAGAACAAGGCTACCCTTGACAGAACCGATATACCTATCACTGAAAGCGAATCATAGGTATGTGGTTTCTTTGAATACCAGATGGTACTGTATAAAGGGTGGGACTTCGTCGGTGCTTGTCTATGACATTACATGGGTTCAGTCGACTAACCACAGGGGTAGGTGTATCCATGAGTGAGTGTGTGCATAAGTGTAGTGCAGAAAGTGGCCATTAGTTAATCTCAGAATAGCCTGATATGTTCTATCACCCTGAGGGTTTCGAACTATCGATGACCATTCTCGTCAATCAATTTCACTTCGAGCACTCTTATGTAGGAAGTGGGCATCATTGATCTCAGAGTACTTAGTATATCATGCATTGACCTCCCCGAGGGTGCGGGCATAACAGGGAGTACCCTCGTCAACTGATTTCACTTCGATCATGATGCACGATGTAGTTAGCAAGCAATATACAAACATGTTTGCACACAATGATGATGAGGGGGAGAAAATTCTAACGTTCATTGTAAGCTTCTGGTATAAAAAGTTTGACAGTCCCCAGTGGAGTTGCCACTGTAAGTGAAGTGAAAATACCCTTTTTCTTACCTTTCCGCTTATCTCTTCCTTCTCCTCGCCAGGTCTCACCAGTTGTGGTGAACTGAGTCTCCAAATATGGTCTAGCGACTATGGGGGGATGAGGAAAGCATGATGATTGGAGTCGCTATCTAGGATTTAGGGCCTAAAGCCCTATGGTGGAGCCCAATTTTGATCAAGGGATCGAACTCGAATAGGGGGTTGGATTCCTGTGAAATAAAGGAACCCCCCAATTTGACTTCATACTTTGGTCTGTTCCAAAGATAGGGGTCTGTGTCAGATTACGAGTGTGGGAAGGTGTTAGGCTCCCACCTCACCCAGAATTTCCGATCTTTCTACCAAAAGCTTGGATTTTGAATATTCTCCTCTAAGAATTTTAAGCTAGCATGGAAGTCCTAATACATGAAATAATGCAAACATATATACATAAACTTATTTGAAAGAATTCCACATGAAATAATAAATTTTACATAAAATAATGGAAAATGCGATTATCTTATCTACATACACGTATAACCCCCCATGATATGACAATTATGATCATTATTTCATGTGTGGGACACATGCGATAACACATAAAATGATAAAACAAATTATATTTAATGTACAGATGCAAAATTAATACATGAAATGATAACAATAAACCATCATTTTATCCAATAGACACATAAAATAATACATGCGGAGATGAGGTATGTATTATACATGCAAATAGAATTACGATGTAATATCTACATGATAATGACAGATGAAAATGGTGAAATTTTAGATAAT
The DNA here is from genome assembly GCF_013358625.1 of Macadamia integrifolia. Classification (NCBI taxonomy): domain Eukaryota; kingdom Viridiplantae; phylum Streptophyta; class Magnoliopsida; order Proteales; family Proteaceae; genus Macadamia; species Macadamia integrifolia. Next base: position 59,926 of record NW_024868607.1, on the reverse strand, counting down.
TCTCCTCGACTCAGGGGCAATGATTTAATTTTCTTCTCTCTTTCTTGGAGAAATTAAAAACTTTCGGCACTAGGGTAAGAAAGTTGATAGGGTTTATATGCTAGGGTAAGAACATGGGTTCTGATTTCTGAGAATTTGGGTAGGGCTTCCACACTATATTCCTAGGGTTGGAGTCAATTATGGAAATTTAGGCAGGGTTTCTGTGCCAAATTCCTAAGGTCGGAATCAGCTCAGGAAATTTGGGTAGGACTTTCGCACCATATTCCTAGGGTTGGAATCAACTCTGAAAATTTGGACAGGGCTTCTGCGCCATATTCTTAAGGTCAGAATCAGCTTCTAGGAATTTGGGCAAAGCTTTTGTGTCGTATTTCCAGGGGTTGGAATCAGCTCCAAATATTTGGGCAGGGCTTCCACGCTGTATTCCTAGGGTTGGAATCAACCCCAGAAATTCGGATAGAGCTTCCGCGCCATATTCTTAGGGTCAGAATCAGATTTTGGGAATTTGGGCAGAGCTTCTGCACGGTATTTGTAGAGTTGGAATCAGCTCCAAAAATTTAGGTAGGGCTTTCGTGCAATATTCCTAGGGTTGGAATCAGCCCCAGAAATTTGGACAGAGCTTCCACGCCATATTCTTAGGGTCCGAATCTGCTCTGAAAATTTAGGCAGAGCTTCCGCGCCGTATTTCTAGGTTGGAATCAACTCCAAAAATTTGAGCAGAGCTTCGGCACCGTAATAAAAGTGTTGAATTTAAATAAAAAGAACTTGAATAGAGGTTCAGTACTAACCTGATATGGATGACTTGGGCTTCCAAAAATGAGGCAGGACTCCGTCAACTTCAGTCAACTTAGTAAGCTAGGCTCAGGGTGTTTACAGACTCTTTTCTTTCTTCTCTCTCTTTTTTTTTTTTTTTTTTTTTTTTTTTTTGACCTCTGGGACAATATTTCTTCAGGGATTCTTCTCTTTTTTTCTATCGGGGTTTTACAATGACCGAGAGGTCACTATTTATAGGAGAGGAGGAAGGTAGGCGTGTAAAAATGAATAAGGGCGTGTTAGGGGGCCAAATCAATGTAAGGCCCCCACAAATCACAGATTTGTAAGTCCTTACACGGATGTGTACCTTACACAATCAGTGAAAGGTCTTACACGGATCCCCCCTATGTCACCTTGTTGTACTGAAAGGGATACTTGTCACCCTGTCCTTCATGGAAATAATTTATGGCACCCTGCTATGTCTCCAGCCACTCTCGTAGACTAGGTGGCTACCCCCTAGACTGGGTGGCAGTAGCCCCTGGTGGAAGTCTTATCGCGGTAATAGCCATGGGTATGTCGGTAAGTTTTGGATACGGGTTCGTCTGGTTCGATATAAGTTTGGGGTTTGGTTTAAATTTAAGGTTTGGTTTAAGTTTAGTGTTTGGTTTAAGTTTAAGGTTTGGTTTAGTTTGGGTTCAGGTTTAGGGTTTGGTTTATATTAAGGTTTGGGGTTTGGTTTGGATTAGGGTTTTGGTTAGGGTTTAGGTCAGGGTTTACAGTTTTGGTCTAGGGTTTGGTTTAGGGTTTTGGGTTTTAGATTAGGGTTTGGTTAGGGTTTTGGTTTGGTTCGGGTTGGGGGTTAGATTAGGGTTTTGGTTTAGGTTTAGGGTTTGGTTTAGGTTTGGGTTTTAGGGTTTGGCTTAGATTAGGGTTTTGATTTGGGCTTAGGGTTAGGGTTTTGGTTTGGGTTTAGGGTTTGGTTTTAGATTAGGGTTTTGGCTGGGGTTCTGGTCAGGGTTTTGGCTAGGGTTTAGGTTAAGGTTTTAGCTTGGGTTTAGGGTTTGGTTTTAGATTAGGGTTTGGTTTAGGGTTTTGGGTTTGGTTTTAGATTAGGGTTTGATTTAAGGTTTTGGGTTTTAGATTAGGGTCTTGGTTTGATTCAGGGTTTGGTCTGGTTTAAGGTTTGGTTTGGTTTAGGGTTGGGTCCGGTTCAGGGTTTGGTTTGGTTTGGTTCAGGGTTAGGTCTGGTTCAGGGTTTGGTCTAGTTCAGGGTTTGGTTTAGGGGTTGGTCTGGTTCAGGGCTTGGTCTAGTTCAGGGTTTGGTTTGGTTCAGGGTTGGGTCTGGTTCAAGGTTTGGTTTGGTTTAGAGTTTGGTTTGGTTCGGGGTTGGGTCTAGTTTAGGGTTAAGTTTGGTTCAGGGGTTGGTCTGGTTCAGGGGTTGGTCTAGTTCAGGGGTTGGTCTGGTTCAGGGTTTAGTCTACTTTAAGGATTGGTCTGGTTCAGGGTTTGGTCTGGTTCAGGGGTTGGTCTGGTTCAAGGATTTGTCTGGTTTAGGGTTTGGCCTGGTTTGGTTTGGGTTCGTTTAAGGCTTGGTTTTGTTTGAGTTGGTCTAACTTGGTTCAAATTTTAAGTAGTCATTATGACACATCTGGTCATCCATTTATTTTCATACAAGATATCAATGGGACTGTATTTCTGAGTACTTTCCAATAATACGGGAATCGAGCACATGCTCGGCTCGATTGTCGTATTCCAGCAAAAGGTATTAGTGACCACTTTTGGTCACCCACCCTACATCATTTAAAAATATCGATTTTGACCGATCACAAGTTTTGGGATAAGTTGGACTTGTGCCGAAAATTCAACTTCTTTCTGGAAAAGAGAATATGTCTCCTCATTACCCGTAATTCTTTATTGCTGAGGGGGGACAAAATTTGGTGTCTACACCCACAGACCATAAATCAGTCCTAAATTGAGTCACAAACCCAATTGGACTGAAACCCCTGAGTCAACTCGAGCCAAAGTTGTATTGACTTAGAGCCGACATCAGATGCATTCTGGCCAACACTATATGCACAAAGGCCAAATCGGCCAGATGTCAACTATGTGATTTTGTAGGGATTGTGCAATTTTCTCCCAAACCACAACCCGATCTCGTATCTTAACACACAAAGGCCATACCTAGACTCAATCTACAGCCCTAGAACACCTAGAAGTCTAGAAACCACATGTGAAAAATGTGTTAATTGCTCACACTCTTGAGAATATACACTTCTCATAAATAGACCAAATATCTCTCCAAACAAGGAAAGAGATCTTATTCCTATATGGAAGCATTCTATACCTTCCATGGTGACCAAGAAACCTTCCAACTAAACTTTCGCACATTTTGGGGATCCTGGAGAGAATCTTACACAATTCTACATAGTCATACATACATGTATTTGGCACCCTTATTCATAACTGCCAAGATTCACGTATTATAATTTTATATTTCCATGTCTTATATCTAACATGATTTTATTGGATTTTTTTCAATTTTATTTCAATTCTCTACCGATGGATTTCTCGTTGTGTTCACTTATTTTTCAATGTATTTGTATGTTACGTCTTACTTTCATTCAATTGTTCAATATATTGTATGGGTAAGTAGCCTTGTTTGTATACAGTGACCCCCAACCTTATTCAATTTCATATATACCATACTCTATGAGAATGAATGCTGGGGCTAGCTTCGTCAATTTATATTATTAGCATGATTGCTTTACATTCTGTTTACTAACCATACATAGCAGCTGGGTACAGGTATGTATATTTGAATCTACCTCTTTACATTTTGGCCATGTTTTTTTTTTTCAATGCGTGTGTGGTTATGATGTTTGTACTTGTTCAAAACTTAGATGACCCATATTCAATAATTTGTGTGTATACTTAAGGTAGAAGTCTGGTTTTTACCGGGTGGACCGAGGTGCCTAACCCCTTCTTCGGACTACAACCTGACACAAACCCTAACCCTTGGTTAGAAATTTTGGATGGAGTAGTTTTTATTTAGATGGATCCTAGACCCTAATCTAGGTTGTGACTCATGTATAATAGATAGACCAAGGGTTTCCCCCCACCAAGAGCTCAATTCCTCACAATGGCGACTTCACTGGGTACTTATGTCAAACTTCATACCAAACCTATTAGGTCAGACACGAGTTTTTTGTTTGCAAATTAATCGTTTGAGCCTTTTATGCAAGGAACATATTTAATAAGCTTTTTTTGTGTTGTAACTAACAAACATCATGCGTTACACTTTTACATGCTTGCCCTTATACAAGGCCACCCACGTGACAAGTAGCCACAGGACCGGAATGAAGGTTCGTGGGCCCGCACAATGGACTCACAACCCTCTAGTCTAGTACCTTTGGGCATATTAAATACGCATTAACGTATCTTTCAAACTCAAATGACGAGGGTTAGGTGTGAGGTATATCCAATGCTCCTTACTATAGTAGGGGAACCTCAAGACCTATTGAAGATCAATTGCATGCATCATTCTAAACATAGATTGCAGCACCTAGGTATTAAAAGCTTACTAACTTTTTCGGGTGAATAACTCCCCTCCAAGAGACTTGGAATGGTTTGTGTTAGGGGTGTCAATCCTAAGCCAGCACCGGTAGGCCCGACCCAGCCTGACTCGCTTAAGGCCAGACTTGAACTGGCCTGTTTAATAAACGTGTCGGGCTTAAGCCTAGCCCATTTATTAAACAGGCGTTTACGGTGCAGAGTAGTAGCCTGTCAACCGTCCTGACTCACTTAAGTAGGCCATTAGAACCAACTCACTTAGCCCGACCGACTCGACCCCCTTTAGAAAAATGCTTAACTTTTAAATACCTATTCTACCACTAATACTACAAAATATGAGTAATGCTTAAATTGTAAATACCTTTTCTAAACATCTTATCTTCTTAAATTTTAAGAAAATTGCTTAAATTGTAAAGCCAATAGTTTAATCTACTTAAAAAATGATTTTATGGTAGGCCCGTTTAGAGCCCGTTTAGAATTAAATAGGGCCATAGCCCATTTAAGGCCCGGTTAAGGTAGCCCGATTAAAGCCCAACACCGACTGGCCCGATTACAAACCGTACCATGGCCCCCAAACCCACGCCCGTTTAAGTAAACGGGAGTTCATGGTGCAAGGATTTCACACCACCAGGCTTGGTTAGGCCCGATTGAGACCGGCCCGGCCGAACCAATTGACACCCCTAGTTTGTGTGGTGTGAAATAAAATTTTTTTCCCTACGCTATGAGACATAACATCGATAGCTTAGGCTAGTCTGATCAAAGTCTAATGAGGGTACAACTTCTTCTATAGGCGCCATTTCTCACTCAATGGATCAACCTACTTGTGTCAGAGAGGGATCTGAACTAGTCAAGAATCACATTTCCAATCCTTTATCGGAACCATCACCAACTTCACCCATGAGAATCACCGAGGGGCTTCCAAGTCAACTTCAATCTCAGATGTCTGACCTAAGAAAGATCTTTGAATATTTTGGCCACGACATTTAGGAATCAACAACCCTATGCAGTTCCCGAGCAACCCTTGTCCCGTACCAAATGAAGGAACACCTGGACAAGACACATTTGTCAACACGGAATCAACACCCAATCTTGGGAAGAAATGGCCAAAGAGAAACACTCTGAGAAAATGTGGAACGACTTGAGAAAGCAATTAGAGGTGTCAAGGCCATTGAGGAACAAATTGTCGACACTGAAGGATCTAACTTCATTCCAAATGTTAGCATACCCTTGGGATTCAAGTGGAAATCTAAAATATTCACCGATATGGCACACCCCAAGGCTCATCTGAAGGCCTTTATTGGCCAGCTCAAAATGCAACAGTTTTTCGTCGAACAACTTGGTCAAGCCATTCAATTCTTTAAGCCAGGCTAGCTTTACATTGGATCATTTTTCTTGATAGTTCTTACACCCATACATGGGACGACATCAAAAATGACCTTCAAGAACCAATATTCTTATAATATTGAGATGTAAATGACCAGAAGAGAGTTGGAAACGAAAAGATAACTGTCCAACAAGGGCTTTACTACATTCTTAGCAAGGTTAAGGGCTAAGGCTGCTTCAATGTGGGATCGGCCGATAGAGAAAGAACAAGTCCAAATGGTGGTGAAGAACCTCTATGGAGATTATAAGAACTACCTGTTTGCACAGTCATGTTGGGAAACATGTCCACACTCCTTGCCATGTTTTGGTGTTAACAAACAAACATACATCTTTAACTTGATTGATAAAGTGTGATTAGCTTGAAGAAACCCTTAGAAGGTCGAAGGTCGAATCAAGACATGAAGCTTAAAGACATGAAACAGCAAACAAGAAGGAAAGAAGATGAAGGGCCAAAGAATGGAAGATTCAAGTGAAGAAGACCACTAGGATAGATTAAGTTATTTTTAATGTAATTTGTAATTTCCACATACTTATATGCACTCACCTCATGCATGTCCATTACATCATATTAGAATGACCATAGAGCATGCCTTGACCAGGTATGGAAAGTCTCTAAGTGGTGTGGAACACACAGTAACCTGACTCAAGGGTATTTTAGGGAATCTTAAGATTAGTATTAGGAGATGAATCCTTCATAGAAGCTGTAGAAAATTGAGTTGTGACTCTAACCCAACTGATCTCAGATCATTCTGAAGTCGGAACGAAAAGTTATGGTCAAAACACTGATGACTGGTCAGTATGACAGCAGTCTGTCAAAACAGAGCATGTCATGTTGGCGGTCGACCGGCTAGAAGCCCCGGTCGGTCGGAACCACCCGAGACAATAGGTGGTCGACCGGCTGGAAGCCCCGATCGACCAAACTAGTCCGAGACCATAGGCGGTAGACCGGCTGAAAGTCTCGGTCGATCGGTGCCTGCCTGGAAGTGTCCCAACGGCTATTTTTTTGCCTACTACGGCTCTTGGCGGTCGATCGGCTACCAGTGGTGGTGGACCGGTGGACCCAGAATATGTCTGTTAGAGCTTGATTCCCTACCTAAAATGCTTCACTAAGTTCACCTATAAATACCCTAATCACTCTTAATTAATTATTCATTAAGAAAGAGCTTTAAGAGCATTATTGCAAGCATTAGAGAAGTTTATTTCTACTTGAGTTATTCTATGACACAAATCCCAAACAAGAGGCTCAAGTCTCAATCAAAGTCCTCTACTCTCTCCTGTGCAAGTCAAAGTCGTAAGAGAGGACTTTACAAAAGGTGCATCACTCATCATTTATTATTCATTCTCATTTGCACCACACTTGAGGTATTTCTCTTATTCCACTATTTCTTATTTTCTGTTTTTACAATTCTAGACTGTACTTAGGATTGTAAGGATACCCTTATCCTAAAAAGAGAAAGGTCTCTCTCTATCTCTAAAAGAGATTGTGAAGGCGTCTCTCTGCCTGGAAAGGAGATTTGTATGGATACTCTTATCCGTAAAAAGATTGTAAAGGTTTCTTCCCTACCTACTGTACTGAAAGGGAAAACTAGTGGAATACCTCACAAGAGGATTCTTGTAGAGAGTGGACTAGACTCGAATTGAGTTGAACCACTATAAATCTTGTGTTGTGGTTGTTGTTATGTTATTTATTCAGCATCGCTCTTAACTTATAGTCACACTTGTGACCTTTTTGTCGAAAAGAGTGAAATTCCACTAGTATAACCTATTCACCCCCCTCTAAGTTATTTCAATTGGTATCAGAGCGAGAGCTCAATTTATTTAAGACTATATCGTCTTAATAGTGAGTCAAAGACCATGGCCACATTCCAAGGACCACCAGAAGGCATGAACGCCTCGAGACCCTCGTACTTTAATGGAGAAAACTTTTCTTTCTGGAAGTGCAGATTTAAGAATTTTATGTGTGGTCACAACATTCTTGTATGGAGAGCCATAGAGAATGGACCATACACCATCACCAAGATAGTTGATGGAAAGACAGTACCGAAGGATGAAGGAGAATGGATGGCTGAAGACATCACCCTCATCCAGTACAACTTCCGTGCTATTACGTTCCTTCAATGTACCCTCAATGAACAAGAGTTCAACCGAGTCATTGCATGTGACACGGCTAAAGAAATTTGGGATATGCTTCTTGTCACACACGAAGGTACAGCAGAGGTAAAAGAAAGAAAGGTAGACCAACTCATCTCTGATTACGAGTCCTCCTCTATGAAAGAAAATAAGTCGATAACTTCTATGTTTACTAGATTTACTGATATTGTGAATAATCTTAAAGGTTTAGGCAAGACTTATACTAACGCTGAAAAAGTCAGAAAATCTTAAGAGCCTTACCTACAGCTTGGAGACCCAAGAAAACAGCAATAGAAGAAGCCAAAGATTTGATTAAAATCTCATTAGACTATTTGTTTGGATCTCTACAAACGTATGAAGTAGAGCTAAACGCCGACAAACCAAATTCTGAGAAAAGGAGAACCATAGCGCTAAAATCAACTCAACCTATCGAAGAAGTAAGTGATGATGAAGAAGATGAAGAATCTGATATGGAAAAGGAAATTTCACTCATCACAAGAAAATTCAACAAATTCCTCAAAAAGAAAGGAAGATTCCAACACAAGAACAAATCCTACGGTGACAAATCCTATGGGGAAAAAGGTAAAACAAAAATTAAACCCAAGGAAATTCCTACTAAAGACATAGTTTGTTTTGAGTGCAGAAAGCCTGGACATTTCAGAACTGAATGCCCAAATAAATAAAAAAATAAAGGCCTATGCAGCTACATGGGACTCAAGTGATGAAGAAGAGAAAAGTGAATTTGGAGAAGAAGTCACCAACCTCGCCTTGATGGCCATCGGAGATGAAGAACAAGAGGTATGTGAAATTCAACCTGAACTTTTAGTAAGGGACTCTAATGAGGAACTTCAAGAAGCCTTCGAGGCCTTATATGAAGAAAGTATAAAATTAGAGTCTGATAAAAGTAAACTTGAAAAAGAGGTTGAAACACTAAATAAGATAGTAGAGGCACTAACCTCAAAGGTAAGTGAGCTGGAGGAAGAAAACTTTAAGTTGAACTCCACCCTCTGCACCTTCACCCAGGGGCAAAAGAACCTTGACAATCTTCTAGGTTCTCAAAGGAAGAGTCCAAATGAAAGAGAAGGACTGGGTTATAATGGACAAAATCCATCTAGAAATGGGAATCCAAGAAGGGGTGACCAAAGAAACCAACCATCCACCTCCTACATTAAATGTAGTTTTGTAAAAAGACAGGACACTCCATAAACCAGTGTCACTCCAAGAAAAGGAAGAAACCCAACTCTCAAACTGAGAGATCAAGAGTAAACCATGCCTACTACTACACACCCCTAAGAAGGCAATATAGGCCTCAAGAAAACTCTAGACCTATGCCTAGGTAGAGAAAAACCCAACCTCATAGAGAGTACTCTATTGAGAGGCCCCAAAGGCAATTCCAAGGATACAAGAACTATCCTAGAGAGACTTATAGACTACAAGGGAAATACCAAAACCAAGGACTCTATAGATACTATACTCCACAAATATCAAATGGATCTTATGAAAAGCAGAGGACTCAAAGAAACCTAAAGTCATTCCAAAGGCAGAACCAAAATCCTAAAAAGTAAAAAACCATTTGGGTTCCAGTCGGAAAGTTTGACACTAATAATAATGGACCCATGAGATTATGGGGACCAATGTACAATTAAATTTCTATTATAGGTTTGCTTGAAGAATAAGGTGGAAGCTGAATGGGTCATCGACAGTGGATGCTCCAAACACATGACATCCAACAAGAACCTATTCTCAAGCTTACGGGACTACGATGGAAGATGGGTCTCCTTTGGAGATGACAACAAAGGAAAGATTACTGGTATTGGAAAAATAAAACTTGGTGGTATTTCAATCTCGAACGTTTACTTTGTGAAAATTTTGAACTATAATCTCCTAAGTGTAAGTCAATTATGTAGCATTGGATACAAAGTAGAATTCAATGTCTCCCACTATTGTATCAAAGATGCAAATGATAATCTAATACTAAAAGGATCTAGGAAAAACAACATTTATGTTTGTATACTTGATGAAGTAAGTTCCTTAAATGCATGCTTGGTTTCTAACCATAGTGAGTCTTCATTATGGCATAGAAGACTTGGACATATAAATGTCAAGTTGATTCAAACCATAGCATCCAAGGATCTCGTGAGGAACCTCCCTAAAATCAAGTATGAAATAGATAGTTTTTGTGATGCCTGTCAAAAAGGCAAACAAACCAAAGTCTCCCACAAGTCGAAGAATATTGTCTCTTCCTCTAAACCATTGGAACTACTCCACCTAGACTTATTTGGACCTATCAACATATCTAGTATGAGTGGTAAAAAGTACACCTTTGTAATTGTTGATGACTACTCTAGATACACTTGGACTATTTTTCTGAAAAATAAAAATGATGCCTTCGATGAATTTGCAATTCTATGTAACAGATTGCAAAATCAGAAAGGATATACTATAACCTCTGTGAGGAGTGACCACGGAGGAGAATTTGACAATATAAGTCAATTTGACTTATACTACAACAAGTATGGTATTGACCATAACTTCTCTGCTCCTAGAACACCTCAATCTAATGGAGTAGTTGAAAGGAAAAACAGGTCATTTCAAGAGACTGCAAGGACTATGCTTAATGAATACTCTTTGCCTAAGTACTTTTGGGCTGAAGCTGTAAATACAGCATGTTATGTACTAAATAGAATAATCCTTAGACCTTTGCTTTCTAAAACACCTTATGAACTATACTTTGGTAAAAAACCAAAAGTAAACTACTTTAGAGTATTTGGATGTAAATGCTTCATCTTAAACACCAAAAATCATCTTGGAAAATTTAGTGCAAAATCTGATGAAGGAATATTCTTAGGATACTCACTCAACAGTAGGGCATATAGAATTTTTAATAAAAAATCTTTAATGGTTGAAGAATCTATAAATGTAAGATTTGATGAATCTTTACCTAATGATTTAAATAAATCTCTTGTTGATGATGATGATATTATAATTGATGAACTTAAGAACAAAACTAATGATATTTCTCTTAATGATTCAAATGATGTTACCATAGAAAAATTAGAAACACTACCTAAGGAAGTCATTCCGCATAGGAATCATCCCTTAGAAAACATCATAGGAGATCTAGATGAAAAAATCCAGACTAGATCTAAAACCCGAGAGGTATGCAATCACACTGCATTTATCTCAAGGATCGAACCCAAGAACATAGAAGAAGCACTAAAAGACAGTGATTGGATTATAGCTATGCAAGAGGAGCTTCACCAGTTTGAAAGAAGCAAGGTATGAGAACTTGTCCCTAGACCTGATCACCACACCATCATTGGTGCTAAGTGGGTCTTTCGTAATAAACTGGATGAAGATGGGAACATAGTGAGAAACAAAGCAAGACTAGTTGCCAAAGGGTATAACTAGCAAGAGAGAATAGACTATGATGAAACCTATGCACCAGTAGCAAGGTTGGAGTCCATTAGAATGTTACTAGCTTTTGCATGCCATAAGAACTTTAAACTATATCAAATGGATGTCAAAAGTGCCTTCTTGAATGGATACATTCAAGAAGAGGTATATGTAGCTCAACCTCCCGGCTTTGAAGACCCTAAGTTTCCAAACCATGTCTATAAACTTGAGAAAGCTCTATATGGACTCAAACAAGCCCCTAGAGCTTGGTATGAGAGATTAAGTACTTTCTTGATAGAAAGTTGCTTCTCAAGGGGGAGGATTGACACAACCCTGTTCGTGAAGAACCTGAAGAATGACATACTCATTGTTCAAATCTATATAGATGATATCATTTTTGGCTCAACCAATGAGAGAATGTGTACTGATTTCAATAACAAAATGAGCAGTGAATTTGAAATGAGTATGATGGGAGAGTTAAATTTCTTCCTTGGACTTCAAATAAAACAAACTGATAAAGGAATTTTCATAAATCAAAGCAAGTGCACCAAGGAGCTGCTAAAGAAATTTGACATTAACAGTCAAAAATCTTCAGACACTCCGATGAGCTCATCCTTGAAACTAACCAAGGATGAGGATGGAACTTCTGAGGATGTAACTAGATATAGAGGCATGATTGGAAGCCTTCTATATCTAACAACAAGTAAACCTGACATCATGTACAGTGTATGTGCATGTGCTCGGTTTCAAGCTGATCCCAAGAGATCTCACCTCACTGTTGTAAAAAGAATTTTTAAATATCTGAAAAGCACTTGTGATGTTGGGTTATGGTACCCCAAAAACCAACCCCTTGACTTGGTCAGCTTTTCAGATGCTGACTTCATAGGTTGCCATATTGACAGAAAAAGTACCAGTGGTACTTGTCACTTTCTCAGCTCTTGCCTTGTCTGTTGGTTTAGCAAGAAACAAAACTCCGTTGCTTTATCTACCACAGAAGCTAAATATGTTACAGTTGGTAAATGTTGTGCTCAAATCCTTTGGATGAAGCAAACACCCCAGGACTTTGGAGTGCGTTTCGAATCTTGCCCAATCATGTGCGATAACACCAGTGCCATAAACTTGAGTAAAAATCCCATTTTACACTCAAGGGCAAAGCACATTGATATTCAACACCACTTTCTATGAGACACCATTCAAAATGGTGATGTCTCTCTAGAATTCATTGAAACTGATAAACAACTCGCAGATATATTTATTAAACCTCTTGGTGAAGAGCGTTTTAGTTTCCTAAGGAAGGAACTTGGCATTTGCAACCCGTTTTCCTGAAGAAACATTTCTTTTTGAAAATTCTTTTCCTAAAGCCCCGGACTTGAAAAATCCTTTCCATAGTCATAAATTTTTAGGTTCTAAAAATTTCTTGGACTCAACCGGTCGACCGTCCCAATATACCGGTCGATCGGCACTGACCGAATAGTTTGACGGTCGACTGCCAATGACTTTCAATCGACTGCCTCTAACCGAAAGAGATACCGGTCAACCGCCATAATATACCGATCGACCGGCGCCGTCGAAAATTCGATTCTGAACTCTTTAAAATCAAAATTTTAACCCATTTTTTTTAAACTTTAGAATCCTTTTTGGCCTAAAACCCTATTTCGACTATTCATCTCCCAAAACCCTAGCTTAGAACTTCCTTCTACACTAGAACTCTTGAGATTCATTCCTATTTATCTCCCAAAACCCTTGCATCTCTTTCTCTCTTACACCTCTAATCATCATGGACTCTCACCGCCCAAATAGAGACAAGAAAACCGTGGCTCAAAAGGGAAAAAGGAAGGCCTTTGACAAAGATACATGGTTCTCTTCCACCATTGCTCAAGAATCATGGGATCTCTACATCTCTCGCAACATAGAGCAAGGTAGGACCATCAATACCGACTCTTTGTCCAGGTATGACATCAAAGACCTTTTTAATGCTTTGGGATGGGGCAGCATTCTCAAACTTGACTCCCATTGTTATCCCCATTTAGTCAAAATGTTCTTTTGTAACCTTACCTTCTCTGGTGAAGGTGACACCCTTTTGGTCCATTCCTATGTTAAGGGCGTTCCAATAGACATTGACATCCTGATTTTAGGAGAAATCTTAGACATTTCTGTGACAGGGGACCTCAAATACTACCAACCCAAGACCTACATAGAACAATTCATGGATGTTGACTGTGTGTACTCTAGCATTATGAAGGAATATGCTAATACACACAAAATTAAGGCTAAAGAACTTACGGATATAGGGAGGATTGTCAATCTTATCATCTCTTACAACATTCTCCCAAAGAGTGGTCATAGAGATGAAGTCTCCCCATTTCATACCTATCTTACCTACTGTGTCTGCAAAAGTGTACCCATCAACCTTCCTTACATTCTGCTCAAAACCATGATTACCCATGGTGATAGACTTCAAAAGGAAAATCTACCCTATGGACGGATGATTTGCCAAATCATGGACCACTTTCAAGTAGATTTTTCTGGTGAATCATTTGACCCATTTCCCCAAGAGATCAATATTTCCACCATTCGTAAAATGCATCTTCTTCCCCAGTAGCCCACACAGTCCAAAAAGACTACTGCTGGACCCAGCCAGCCACAGCAAACAGGCAGTGATGAGACATCAGCCTATGCAACTGTTGCTGATCTTCAGAAAGTTGGAAACATCATCCTTGCCCAGTTGGCAAAAATGGAAAGAAAGCAGAATGAGATTCTCAAGCTCCTCCGCAACGACGAGGACGATGAGGATGACGAAGAAGACGATGACGAGGCGGACATGGAGGATGAGGATGCAGCAGTTTAGGAATTATGTTTCTTCTTGCAACTTTATATTTGTTTTCGTCGTTTATTATTATATACTTTTGACATTTATGGAAAGTTGAACTTATGATATTTTTCTATGTGGCACATACTCAGGGGGAGTATTTTTGTGTCGTTTTGATTACCTTTTTGCTGTTGACAAAAGGGGGAGAAGACTTACTCCTGACAATGACAATGATAGTATTATCTTTAAACTGTTTATATGGAAATGTTAAATTGTTTATGGAAATGACTTTATCTATCCTTGTTTACTTTCTGGCTCTGAATTTCATTATCCTATTGATCTTTACACAGAGGTAGTCAAATTATTTCTTGTATTTGGTTTTATTGTCTATGTTTGTTTGTCATCACCAAAAAGGGGGAGATTGTTGGAAAACATGTCCACACTCCTTGCCATGTTTTGGTGTTAACAAACAAACATACATCTTTAACTTGATTGATAAAGTGTAATTAGCTTGAAGAAACCCTTAGAAGGTTGAAGGTCGAATCAAGACATGAAGCTTAAAGACATGAAACAGTAAACAAGAAGGAAAGAAGATGAAGGGCCAAAGAATGGAAGATTCAAGTGAAGAAGAAGACCACTAGGATAGATTAAGTTATTTTTAATGTAATTTGTAAGTTTCACATACTTATATGCACTCACCTCATGCATGTGCATTACATCATATTAGAATGACCATAGAGCATGTCTTGACCAGGTATGGAAAGTCTCTAAGTGGTGTGGAACACACAGTAACCTGACTCAAGGGTATTTTAGGAAATCTTAAGATTAGTATTAGGAGATGAATCCTTCATAGAAGCTGTAGGAAATTGAGTTGTGATTCTAACGCAACTGATCGCAGATCATTCTGAAGTCAGACCAAAAATTTATGGTCAAAACACTGATGACTGGTCAGTATGATAGCAGTCTGTCAAAACAGAGCATGTCATGTTGGCGGTCGACCGGCTGGAAGCCCCGGTTGACTGAAACCACCCGAGACCATAGACGGTCGACCGACTGGAAGCCCCAGTCGATCGGACCTATCCGAGACCATAGGCGGTCGACCGGCTGAAAGTCCCGATCGACCAGTGCCTACCTGGAAGTGCCCCAACAGTTATTTTTTTGCCTATAATGGCTCTTGGCGGTCGACCGACTACCAATGGTGGTCGACCGGTGGACCCAGAATATGTCCGTTAGAGCTTGATTCCCTGCCTAAAATGCTTCACTAAGTTCACCTATAAATACCCTAATCACTCTTAATTAATTATTCATTAAGAAAGAGCTTTAAGAGCATTGTTGCAAGCATTAGAGAAGTTTATTTCTACTTGAGTTATTCTATTACACAAATCCCAAACAAGAGGCTCAAGTCTCAATCAAAGTCCTCTACTCTCTCCTGTGCAAGTCAAAGCCATAAGAGAGGACTTTATAAAAGGTGCATCACTCATCATTTATTATTCATTCTCATTTGCACCACACTTGAGGTATTCCTCTTATTCCACTATTTCTTATTTTCTGTTTTTACAATTCTAGACTGTACTTAGGATTGTAAGGATACTCTTATCCTAAAAAGAGAAAGGTCTCTCTCTATCTCTAAAAGAGATTGTGAAGGCGTCTCTCTGCCTGAAAAGGAGATTTGTAAAGATAATCTTATCCGTAAAAAGATTGTAAAGGTTTCTTCCCTACCTACTGTACTGAAAGGAAAAACTAGTGGAATACCTTATAAGAGGATTCTTGTAGGGAGTGGACTAGACTCGAATTGAGTTGAACCACTATAAATCTTATGTTGTAGTTGTTGTTATTTTATTTATTCAGCATCGCTTTTAACTTATAGTCACACTTGTGACCTTTTTGTTGAAAATAGTGAAATTCCACTAGTATAACCTATTCACCCCCCTCTAGGTTATTTCAAGTCATTCCTTACTTTTGAGGCATAGCCAAAGTTGGATAGTAGATGATGCCATATTTGAGGGAAGCGGTGTCACAAGATACAGATACCATTCAAACAACGGTAAGAAACCATTTCAACCCAAGGATAGTAACAAGGTAGGAGAATTTAATGCGGTTGTTCCCAATCGAACCGGATCTACACCTTTCATCCTAGAAGGGAACACTTCTAACAAGCTCAAGAGGCAATTCACTGATTTGGGTATATATGCCACTATCAGCAGTATACCGGAAACTCCAAGCCGAGAGCTTACTTACCCAAATCCCATGCGACTATTACCAGATCCACTTCCTAAATGATACAAGGAAAAACTATCCAGCGACTACTATGGACAAAAAGGACATTCAACAAACAATTGCTATATACTCTAACTTTCTATTCAATACTAATTGGATAAGGAGAGTTCACGGTTCGTACCAAGTCACAACCTAATGTGGGGGCAAACCCACTTCCAACACATGATGAAAATTTTAACTCGGTCAATTGTCTCCAAGATGACAAGGAGGATAATAACAAATATGAAATCGATATCACCCCATTGAAGGACAAAGTGACCCACCTCTGGCGGAATGGATTAAGAATGGGCATCTTGGTTTTGCCTAGAAAACAGAATTCTTCTTAAAAGCAAGCATACAAACTTCGTCTTGACTCATAATTCATCATTGTGAATGGGGTACAAAATTACTATACGTAGAGATTCCTTCCCACTAGAAGCATGGAAAACCCTCCCCTCTAACTTATAGACACAAAACAAAGATATGTATTATAAAATTAGGGATGGGTTCTCTAAACATGAGCTGTAGTACGCTCACTAACATTGGATTTTTTTATTCAATTTTTGAAGATAAAAAAAATGAAATAAAAAAATCAATTCAAATGTGTGTAGGTGTTCCCTACGCCTCATGTTTAGAGAATCTTTTTCCTATAAAAATAATAAAGAAAGGTGTCCACTTTTATGTTGGCCTTACTATGCCTACTATTTTGGACTCTCTCTCTCTCTCTCTCTCTCTCTCTCTCTCTCTCTCTCTCTCTCTCATCTCCATTGAAAAAGATTTACAACTCTATCTCATTGATTGTTCCTAACAGCTGCATTTGTTTGGCCGACGTTAAAGCTCCACTCTTGTGGTTGTTAACGATCCACTCCTTGACATAGCCATAAAGATGCAGTGAACATATCAATTAAAAAATTTTGCAACCATTTATTAGGAAATGGGGATAAAATGGTCCAAATCATAGGCAGATTAAGGGCCAGTGGGCAGAGAACATTGTTTGGGGTATTTTTTTAATATCTTATTTGTTTTTAGTATATTAGTTCAAGAGAAAATTAAATGATTACCCACTATTGGGTTTACTTTTATAAAAATATCCACATTATGTTTGGTTCAACAGATTTACACAAAATGAGTTTTGGTATTACAAATATATCCAAAATATTATCAATCATACGCCTTTTATCGTATGCCTACAAATTAGGCAGGTATTCTTCTGCAATCAGTTGTAATTTTTCCAATTTTGTTTTAGTTTTATCTAATTGGATCTAAAACATCCGTTTCCAGCAAAAGGTAGTCGTTTCTTCCTCTTGCCCCCAGACCCACCCGCCCCTTCTTCTTCTTCTTCTTTTTCTTCCTCCTGCAACTCCACCTGACACTTTCTCTTTTCCTTCTTCCTGTAGCACCATCGCCTCCACCCCCTGCTGCAAACCAACCCACCCCACCCCAGGAACCTCCACCCTCCATTTCCTTTTCTTCTGTTGTTGCTGCTTGTTCTTCTTCCTTCAATACAACTCGGCCTTACACCAAGAACCCCACCCATCTCTTCCTCTTCTTCTTCCTACAATGTAAGCTCTTGAGATTCAGCTGAAAAAGTGGACAGAAGCCAGAGGAAAGAATAGTGATGGAAACCCCTCTACAATAAACTAGTTTGTCCTCTCTCTCTCTCTCTCCGATGGGTGAGGCGATGGGGCTGCGGTGAGGCTGACGTCGACAGAGGCTTGCGACGGGTGAGGCGATGGTGGCGAAGGGTGCAATAGGTGAGGCAAGATGGCTCGCGGTTGGGGGTTGCGACCTCAGTAGAGAGTTGTAGCAGTCAGGCGAACGATGTTGGTGCTACGACGGACGAGGCAAAATGGCGATCTCCGATTTACTTATGGTTTTTTTTTCCTGTTGATTTAGTTTTCCCTGCTCCTATTGTCTCTCTCTGCCCTGTTTTGTTTTTTTTTTTCAGGTCTTCATGTAGTTGGGTTTCCCGATCTTTGGATTTGCAACGGTGTTGGTGATCAACCTATTCCTTGTCACAAGGGTTTTAAAAGTCATGTTCACTCACAAGAAGGATCCCTTCGCAGTCAACCATAGGGTGGGGGTTGCACAATCTAAAGGCCAAGGGTGGGTTTGTGGGGGAGTAACAGCGGGAAGGGGTAATTTGTCGTGGGTCTGGTATATGGTTCTATGGCTGCTGTAGTGGACGAGAGGTAATTTCAATGGTCAACAGAGTAGACGAGATAGTGAAGAGGTAATCTCTAGGGTCGGCAGAGTAGACAAGATAGTCGAGGGTACATTGGATGTTCTTGCAGGTTGGCTTCGCGTAGGAGATATGGGTGTCGACCAAGACGACGATGTCTGTTAAGAAAAAAAAAAAAAGACATTGACGTCTCAACTTGTAGGCATACAATAAAAGGCATACGACAAATACTATTCTGGGTATATTTGTAATACCCAAACTCGTTTTGTGTAAATCTATTGATCCAAACATAATGTGGATATTTTTGTAAAAGCAAACCCAATAATGGGTAATCACGTAATTTTCCCTTAATTCAAGATTGATTTTCTTCACCCACCGTTAAGGGAGAATCTCTTGATGGAGGAGGGTATCCGATGGTGTGCATAGAGTACTAGAGTACAGTGGAAGGGTAATATAGACTTCATATTATAGGGGATAGAGCCTTTATGAACCTAGAATTGATAGAGATGTACTTTTCTTCCATCCATGGTGGAGGAAAACTTTGTTTTTAGTTTTTCTTCTTTTGGGTAAAATACTATAGGGGAAGGGGGGGATGCATATGACAAGGGTCGATCCTTAGACCTTCCATACTCCTGGCGCCTACTTTACAGGCAAAGGCTGTAACCAGTGTTCTATGCACTGGATTCACCTTTCAATCCCTTATATTTACCTTATATTTACTTAAACTCTCCTATTTAGACTTTCACATCTGATTCCTCCTAAAAAATAAACTCCTATGCTCTTTCTCACCTAATATTTTAAAATACCTAAATTACCCCTCTTTTCAGAAATGTCTCATTTTGATTTTTTTTTTTTTTAATTGAACTCCCATGGTGATTTATTTACGTTTCAGAAGTGGACCCAATCTTTTTTCTTCTTTCTTTCTCTAAAGAACGCCTACACCCTCTCACTCTGCCCCTGCCGTGGCAACACCCTAATCTCTCCCCTACATCCTATTCCCCACTGCCCCGGCTCTACCACATGAAGGTCTGGAAACGATTTGGATCATCCTACTGATAGGGTCAGACATTCCAATAATCATTAATGGAAGGGTTTAGATCATTACTTGAAACTCCACAATTGCAGAGCCTCCACGCGATCTTAGCCCTTCACAGTGAGTCCTTCTCACACGTATAATTTTGCGTTCCCTTTGAGTCCAAGCTCCTCCTCAATCGTTAGAGTTTTTACAAAACCTTAATTCCCACTCAATTACTAATGTAGAGATTTAGTGCCTCAAAGAGAGGGAGAGGAGCACGACTATATAAAAGAGGAGAGAATTAGAATCCTATATAGCTTTAGTTTTTTGAGTCCATGTATATCTCCAACCAAAATCCCTATTAGTTAGAGTTATAGATAAACTCAATTTTGGAATAATGATTTCCTACTTTGAGTCAAACACTCACAAAACCAATCTTATCATTATTGATAAGATATTAAATGATAATCAATATAATAATTCCTTTTTCCTAACACCACATACTTCCCTGTCGTCCCCAGCCCCACCCAGTCATCACTGTCAAATTGGTATCAGTTGAGATTGATTCGAGTTTTAAAACATTTCTTGATGTTAGCTGCCCTAGAATCAAACATGACTACTTGATTCCTCACTGGTATTTTGCAGATATTGATCTGGAAAAGGTTGAAAAGAAGAAAAGCACTTCGGGGTTGAGTTCTCTTAGAGCCTCTAATGTCCCTTTCTACACACCCAGGGTGCTCTCAACCTTTCAGATCTTCACTGCACTATTATAGTGACTTCAGAGGATGTGGACTAAACAGCATCAACAGAATTGCTCACATTGCTGATCTGAAAGAAGTGAGCAACACTCTATGAGTGGTGGCGGCACTCCTTGCTACAATAACTTTTCCGGCAGCTTTTACAATTCCGGGAGGTTACAAGGCTGATGACTCCGATGTGGATTATCCATCACTGATACACAAGCCAGCTCTAATACTCCACCTTTTTGTGAGATACATTTGCCTTGTGTTGCTCCATGGTTGTACTGCTTCTCCTCGTAAGAGCTTTCACAAGTGAAATGGCTTTTGTAAGAGCAAGGATCGCTGCTAGTGTAACGTTAGTTGTTATCGCACTCAACGCAGCTATGATTGCCTTTGTTTCGGGTTTATATGTGGTGATATCGATAGAGTCTATGTGGGTGGCAATTCTTGTCTGCATCATGGGCTCCAGTTTCCACTTTCTTTATGAATGGTTGGCATCTTCAGCTTTTGCTACAGTTTTCTATTCATGGTCGGGTTGGCAAGGGGCAGACCAAGACCAAATGGCATGAGAGTAATTACTCATTCACCATTCATGTTTTGCTTCATATTGGCTCCCTGGTGTTAGAGCATTGTTCGAATAAATTATAAATACTGTATTATTAAATTATATTATATATTATGTATAGTTTTATATTGGGTGTGCATCAAAATGGTTATAATAGAATAATAAATGTTAACTATTTTAATGTGTCAGTTGCTGTGGTGTAGTGGTTATCACGTTAGTCTTACACACTAAAGGTCCCCAGTTCGATCCTGGGCAGCAACATTTTTTTTTTAATTTTGATTTTAATCCAAACACTAATTTGTAGATAGTTTGGCAAGCTACTTCTCTTTTGATTTTGTTTCTACATAGAAACCGCAAAAACGGAAAAAATCATTTCTGTGTTAAGAAATGATTTTTGGAATTACAAAAAGGTGTTTGATTTTTCTATTTGCAGAAACATTTTCAATAGGTGCAGTAGGGGGTGATCTCAGGTTCAAAACACGAGTGAAGAAACGACGTTGTAGCTATGCAACTCACGAGTTAAGGCACGATGTTGGAGTTGTAGATATGCTTCATGGAGATGAACTTCAGAAGGATGAAGGTAGTCCAAAACTGTGAGTTGTCACTTCTAAGTAGCAAGAAGTTTCAACAATGTATTGATTGGGGTAAGTCGAGTGAAGTATTGAATTTTTCAAAAATTTGTGTCCCTCCCACTTGTTTCTAGAAACAGAAAGATAAGTCAAACTTGTTTTTCTATTCCTGTTTCTAGACACAATAATGGACATAAATTTTTATTTCTATTTTGAAAAACAATTTGAAACGAAACAGAAAAATCAACGGTTTTTGAAGTGTTTTTTCCATTTTTTACTACAGAAAACATTTTCTGAAAACAAAATCAAACGGACCCTTAGTGTTTAAAAAGCTACTTCTCATAAGCCTTCAATTATCATTTTCTTTGATCAGCACCTTCTTTTTATTTTAATGTTCAGGAGAAAAATTATTTATTTCAGCCATCTACGCAAGCTGCTTCCATGCTAATCATAGGAATCTCTAATTGATCTTTGCTCCTTGTATGTTTCGTCTACTGCAATGATGGACTCTACTTTATTAATTAGTCTGTTATCCTATCGCAATAAATATACTTGGAGCAACAACAAGAAAATGCAACATTTTGATAGCTCTGGATCGTAGTTTTTGCAATGAAGCTTGGTTAGATTATTATTGTGATTCCTATCAAAGGGTGCTTCTAAGAATATTGTTAGATCATTATCTCATCAATGTTCTCTTGGAGTCTATTCCAAAACCATTAAATTGCCCTTCCAGAATGCAATGATTCACGATGGGCCACCTAGATTTTCTAACTATTGTTCAGAAGTTTTGGTCAATTGCAATGCCTGGTACACCAATTTGTGAATAGATCAGGTTCACGTACGAGAATATTCTCGTACACTCCTGATCTGTGGATATAGAATTAATTTTCTCTCTCTTCATTTAATAGATTCTATATCCACGGACTAGGACCATTTTCGTACATTCTAGTACTTGAACTAATCCGCTCTCCACCAATTTTTTTGGTTACTCAGAAATTGAAAAGATTAAAGGGTTGCCTTTGTAGATGTTCTCAAAGTGTACATCTTAATATTAATGGAAGTGGCCAGTCCCAGGTAAATTCTGAAAGAACGCTCAGGAGACAATTGAAACAATCGGGGTGAATGATTATTTATTTGATTGTGAATATCAAGTTGGAAATCATCAAAAATGTCTGCTATTATAGGAGAAAATAAGTACATAAAAATCCAGGATCACACAGTTGAAATTTGATGATTGCAATAATTCTTTCACCTTTCTACAAAAATTAGGAGAATGAAAAATACAATTTAGGTTTTAAAGAAGGATCATGGATCCTTAATCTCAAATCACTGTCAGTTTGGTCTTTATGTTGCTAAGTAATATGATTTTTTCCATAGAAGGTCGGGACTGTTTGGTCCATCTGGATCTGCTCTCTTGCATTCCCAACATTGTGGACTAGGTTAATAATACATTTCTTACAGAAACACCGTTTATGGATGAGATAAAGGCTGTTTGCCTTTGACTTAGACCTCGAGAATCCTCCAGGCCTTAATGGCTTCGATATTTTTTTTTTTTTTTTTGGATGTAATTGGTGTGGATATCTGCTGTGCTATTTGGAATTTTTTCTCAAGGGAAAATTTTCTATAAAATCATTCAAAAAATTCTAACTTCAAGAATTTCAGGAGTACTTTCAAAGATTCTCTGAGGAATCCGTGCTTTCCATAAAGGTAAAGATTTTTTTTTTTTTTTTTTTTTTTT
>NW_024868607.1:26373-36803 GCF_013358625.1 Macadamia integrifolia | reverse complement strand
TAGGACTCGAGGTGAGGGGATTTTGTGTTATTTATGGAGTGTTTATAACATGTTACTCATGCATGTGCTTATGGTAATTGTATGTTAAATTAGTTTTCTAATTGAATATTGAATCATGGATATTGATGATATTGTTATTTAAACATGATGTTTATGCTCATGGTCATGATGGATTGCATATTGTAAACTTGTTCTATTTAGTGAATGTGATATTGCATAATAGTATGATGGTGTGTGTATGAGTATGACTATGATATATAATATGGCATGTTATAATGCATTAGGCTAGGATAACCACCCTGGTACTACAACCCTTGTCAATAGGGGTTTATGTATTGGCTATCCCATAGCACAGCATGAAGACCTGAAGGGGTTCTCCAAACCAAGACCGTGACTGTCTATAACTTGGATGACCCGAAGGGGTTCTCTGGACCAGGACCGTGGCTCTAGGGTGGGATTATTCAATAGGGTTTGCGGGTAGCCGAAAGGGTTCTTCTGACCGGAACCTATAGGCTCCTGACTCGCAATTAGCGTATATCGCTGAAAGATCGAAGGGGTTCTCCGAAGCGGTGAACTAGGGATATCCCCTATGTTGCAGTAGTACTAATACCAAATATTGACTTAGAATCTGTTGGGCTAGGAAAATAACTCGGGTGCTACAACCCTTGCTAATGGGGGTTAATGTATTGGCTATCCCACAGCACAGCACGGATATCTGAAGGGGTTCTCCATACCAGGACCGTGACTGTCCTACAACTCGGATGACCAGAAGGGGTTCTCCAAACCAAGACCATGGCTGTAGGGTGGGATTATTCATTAGAGGTTTACGGGTAGCCGAAGGGGTTCTCCGAACCAAAACCTGTAGGCCCCTGACTCGCAACTGGCGTATATCGCTAGAAGGATGAAGGGGTTCTCCAGACAGGTGAACCAGGGATATGCCCTATGTTGCAGTATCACTAATACCCATTTTGAACATAGAATCTGTTGCTTAAGATTGTTTGTTAATAATCGGATCATGTAATTGCATTCATCTAATTTCATTAATATTGTTGTGGTTGAACATTTATACTTGTCTTTATTTTTATGGAATACTGTGATTGTTTATGTGTAAATCTCACTGGGCTTCATGGAAGCTCACCCCCATTGTTGCCCCATTTTTAGATTTTTATTCAGGTAACCATCCAGAGTATGTAGCTGAGAAGTTGGCTCTCTACGGAGGTGACCTCTGGGATGAGAAGTTAGCTATGCACGAGGATGGCTGCGTATGTGACGACTGTGCATTCAGAGCACGTTGAAGATGAGAGTATCATCTTCCTTTTGACCATTTTATTTTACATATCAGATGTAGCCTTAGGGGCATAACCATAATTATGACTTCCGTTGTGAAAACTCTTTTAATAAATATGATCAATATCATTAGACTTCACCAATTATGTATAATTGACTATTATTATTATCTTGTAATCGTAGAATCATTTCATAAATTTATGCACTTTAAGTATTGCATCGTGGATCTTGGATGGATTGTGGACACGTGTGTGTGTCCATGTCACCAGCCTTCAAGCGAGTGGAACCGGGGTGTGACAAAGTCAAATACTTAAATAAAGTTGACACTCTGAAGCTTTTTACCCCATTCTTCTTTTATTTAGTCAGGTATGAAGAAAGTCTAGAATTTTGCCTCTTCTAATGACAAATGGATTATGGGTGATGATACTAAAATTAATGGGGAATTTACTATCACTCCCCTACATTTGGCCTATGTTTACTAACATTCCCCTACCTTTTATTTTTTTTCTAATACTCCCTTGCTTTTAGACTTTTACATCTCTCCCTGCTTTTTTTAAATACCCAGATTAGCCCTCCTTTTCACTTGTAACCTATTAGTTTTTTTTCA
This sequence comes from Macadamia integrifolia, assembly GCF_013358625.1. Classification (NCBI taxonomy): domain Eukaryota; kingdom Viridiplantae; phylum Streptophyta; class Magnoliopsida; order Proteales; family Proteaceae; genus Macadamia; species Macadamia integrifolia. The sequence continues at coordinate 34,909 of NW_024868607.1, read as the reverse complement.
AATTGATTGGTTCAAATTGATTGGGAATGAAAATCAATACTTTACATGGGTCCAATTCCTCCATTAGAAGGTGGCGAGTTCCCATAAATTTAAAACTCTTTTCAATGGTGGAAGGATTAAGTGGTTTATATCAGGTATTGGTTGAGAATGATACAGATCCAATACTTTCATCAATTTTTTTTTATAATTTTTTTAATCTCTAAAACCATGTGTCGCAATCCTAACAGAGAATGTAATATTAAATTCAATACCAATCCAAATTAATATCAACTGATACCAATACCAATCCAATACCAATAAAAAAATAGATTACTAAACTTGTGATGATGGATGAGATAAATAAATAAATAAACAATAACCTTGATGATGGATGAGACCAAATAAATAAATAAATAAATAATATCTTTAAGTGACTCAATACTAATGCATTTAAAAAAAATAAAAAAATATAAAATAGAAATGGGTAATTTATAGCACCACCCCCTGGAGAATGCCAGTATTATAGGAACACCCCCTCTCTTTCACCAAATTAAACTCAAACCCCCTATCGTCAGTCTCTGTTAAGTGATGCTATAAAATGACATTTTAACCCTTATGAGTAAAACAACTTTATCTTATTATCCCAAAAATACCCCTCTCTTCACCTGTATACTAATACCAAATGACTCAAACCCACCAATATTTTTGCCCAACTACCTACTCTAGCTATCCGAGATTAAACGGAAGAAAAGATTCCCAAGCCAGCTAGCCCAATGTTCTTATTCAAGTATCCGCATATCCAAGTTCAAACAACTGCAGATGAGCTCCAGCATAGTCAGAAAAGAATGCATCCTCGTCCTTTAGCAAATTTCTCAATGAACGGGCGGAAAGATGGGTCTTCTAAAAGGACGTTATCTGTACTCTATCCATTACTTCCCAAACCTTGGCGGTGGTGCACTGCCCCTTCTCCCCTTCAAGTGTATCATCCCATTGTAAGATTTCCAATCAAATGGGCTAGCATAATCCAAGGTTTGTTTCTAAAAATCGGTTTAGTGGTGTTGAGTATAGATGGAGTAAGCATAAATGATCCAATAATGGTAAATGATCTCTATGGAGATATTGGATTCTATTGGCTCACCTTATTGGTATGAAATATATATATATATATATATATTACTATGTGTAAACCTAAGGTAATGTTTCCTTAATGGAAAGGAAACCCTAATTTCATTGTAAGGTTGGTCTCTACCCTCACTCCTATAAATAGTTATCACTGACCCATTAAGTGTATGACTAAAAAGAAACCTAAAGTGAGAAGGGAAAGAGGGTAGACCAGACCAACATTGATCGTGATGTACAAGGAGCATACGAGAATACATTGAAGAGTTATTATTCTTCAGCCATGGATTCAGGTATGCCTAAAACCAGACTATGTATTCGTTGTTGCATGCTTATTGGATCTCCATGTGATGTATTACAAGTATATTTTCTATCAATGGTATCAGAGTGGTTCATGGAGATAATAGGCTGTGATTTTTTTTTTATTGTTTGTATTGTTAACCGATTCAATTTAAAATATAATGGTTGCTTTTGACATCAGCCAAAACCATGGCTGATGTCCATGTGGTTTCTGACCTATTGAGGTCGTCAGATTTTGGCCATGTTATTTTCACTCTTCTTTGGGATTTTCTAGACCAAGAACTACTCCAATTAGCCACGATCAATAGTTTTCTTTTTTAATCCTTGAAGTTACATTCCTTGGAAAATGTGGGCAGTTTCCGTCAGGTTTTCGATCGATTGATCATCATTGGATGGTCACAACAGGTTATTGCACCTTTGTCAAAGGGTTTCGAAGCTGGTTGTTGCTCCGGTTAGCCGCCATGAGCGACATATGAACTTCTCAAAGACTAAACCCACCATTTTATTTTATTCTTAGTCGTTATTGAGTTTTGCCGACATGGAACGCTAGGTTCCTAGTTGCCAGTCTAAGGACTTTGTTTGCTACCATCGACAACCGAGATCCTTCATTATTTGCTGTAAAACCTTAAGTTGCAGAGCATTCAATTTTCTATGTTTTGGGGAAGATAGAAAGGGAATATTCCCCTCTTAATTCCCCATAAGATATTAATTTAAATAAATAAATATATATATATATATATATTTTTTTTTACCATGTCGAGCCAAAAGGCTCCTACTGAAACGAACTCAACAAAGCTTATGGCCAAGGCAGACCTAGCGGCCAAATCGATCCTATGGCCAAAACCATCGCCTATTATTTCTAAGCCAAAAAGGCTCCTACTGTCATACCCAACTTTCAAAACCCAATCGAATTACCCCATTGGTTTGGTTTGGTCTTGTAGGACCTGAACCCGAGTGAGCCGAGTCGAGTACCTTACGGAACCTGATGGCAAGGGTGACTTTGAACTCGAATTGGCTAGATGAGTTGAAGTCGGTGCCTAATGAAGTCCACGTGCCCAAGCCGTGCACTTACATTATCACTGGACCATGTATGAACAATAAGGTAAGTAGCCGTATTTTATAATTAAGTACACATGTTAATCAATTATCAAGAGTGAAAAGCGTGTCGGGGCCAAGCCCCATCAAAAATCCCAATGATTCGGCTAAGCTTTGGTCAACTAGTGGGTGGTCATAGGTGGGTCGACCCATCAATGTGACCTACCACTCTGGTCACTAGATATTTTGACCCAAGTATAAATAGCATTTATTACTTTTTCTTACCCTCATTTATTGCTTTATACAGTGGGTGAGAAAGTAAAGAAGAGAGAGAAAAAGAAAGAAGGAGAAGCGAAGAATGAAGAAGAAAAAGGGAAAAAAAATACTTGTGCATCACCGACGTTGAATCGTTCGATTTCAACGCCGGATTAGTGATCCTCATCTCGAGATCTACGATTTGAGGTGAGTAAAGTTTATATTTCTTAAACCCTCATGAAATTCTAAGTGAAGTCCTACGATTTGGGTAGGAATCTAATAGATCTTGTTGATCCCTCTTGAGAATATGAATCTAAGGTTCAATGAAGGACCTACAATTTGTTTATGAAGGTTTTAGAGGAAGAAATCGTAAGATATGAAAAGCATTGTTGATCTCTTGAGCTAGAAAAGAGATTTGGAGTTATTGAAGTGTTCTTGAACAAAGAGGTAAGATCCATACTTAAAACCTTGAATCGACCCTAGATCTATGTTGGAATCATGATATGGGACCTTAGATTTGTGAAAAATGTGGTAGAAACGATTCGTGATGGTTTCCTCAAGGTGGGATGAAGAATGGAAGTGAATAAAAAAATCCTAGTTCTGAGTGGTGGGTGCCCTGGAAGTGGTAGTACCCACTAATCCAGAGCCCACCTGTCCTGGTTGGGCTTCTAGCCCGACCGATGGACTAGGATTGGTGGGTACCTTGCCCGTCGATTGACCCACCAATCCAACTTTTCGGGTTCCATTTGGGCCCAAATTTATCGAATAACCTTCTCTAGTGGTTTTAAACACACTGGGAGCATCATACCTCATTGGTTATGAGCTTAAAGTGAGACATACTAAACCCAACTCTTTTATGATAGGTTGTACTAGAAGCTCACGTCGTCGCACACCGGATCTTCCTCGTACCAAGGGTGATCAGTGTACACAATTAGGTAAGTGGGAAGAGGACATTGACTTTATATTTTGAGTGTTTTTGCATCATTTCATTATTGTGATAGACTAGCCATGACATCATTTCACTATTGTGTGTAGCCTAGTCATCCTCGAATGCCATTTGCATACATTGATATGTGCATTATGAAATTCATTTATAACTTGATACGCTGATATCTTTAATTGTTAAATGTTTATTCCTACTTTGAGATATAAGATGGATGACTTTAATTATTGAATATGATGAATTGCTAGACTAGATGTTGTAGTCGGCTTGGACACGAATGCATTGGTGGCCCTTGGTGGTACTATGCAGTCATACTATCTCATATAGGAGCATGCAATTAGGAATGACATATCTCTATGCTACGACCCTTCCCAGTAGGGGTTTAGGTGTTGAGGATATCACTAGGGGAAGCTCGAGGTTGTGTACCAACGGTGATAGTAAGAAGTATGTTCGATCGATCACTAGGGTGATCAGTAACTTTGGCGATATAATAAGAGCGCCAATCATACTGCTTTTAAATTAATGCAGGGAAAGACCCATTTACTTTTCCAGTACCCACGGTTGGTCTTCTCCAGCAACCTTGGCCATATGACAGGATAGGGTTCAGGCTTGTACCCGGGGTATACGGGCACTGTGGTTGCAACTAACATATGACCTATGACTTAGATGTGATGTTTAGGTGGTTTAAGATAATAAAATTGGACTTGTATACATATGGGTGTATTTGTATTGCGAATGATTGCTTGGTCTTTCTTTTCACTTACCTAGGCTAGTGAGCTCATCCCACATATACACCACTTTTTAGATAATCTTACCGGTTATCTGGCTAAAGAGCTAGAGCCAGGACCCGCTATGGAGTTTCCAACTGAGGACTGGTGGATCCCTGAAGATCTTGGGCACGGGGCAGAGTGCCCGTACAAGAGATGTGTTACCGGACAGCAACACTGATACCAACCTGGGTTTCTTTTTTATTATTTTATGATGTTGCCCATTTTGTGCTCTAGATGTTTAAATTATAATTCTTGTGTATAAATCACGCCTACGGGCTCACATGTATATTTACTATGTAATACAATTTGGGTATCAATTGTATTGGGGTATTTACAAGTATATACATGTAAGACTTTATACAAAATTTGCTTAACTTAGTGTGTGTGTGTGTGTGTGTGTGTGTGTGTGTGTGTATGTTGTACTGTGGTTACTGTATCAGATTATCCTGGCAAGTTTTGGGTTAACAGGTGTTAACTCGGTCATCGGTCTAGTTCTCTGAGAACGGGGTGTAACAGCAATGGTGCAGAGCATTGATTCTTTACCCACTCACAACATACAAATTAAATCCCATAAAATCAATAATAGGACCCCGGGGTTGGGTAAACCTAAAAGCTTTAAAGGACTAAAACTTGTAATAAGAAGAAAAGTCTAAATTCTTACATTCCATTGCATGCATGAGAGTAGAGCTTAAATAAATTAACAAATGACCAATTAGTTGGTTCGTAAACCATGATGAAAATTTTAACAAAAAAATTTGGGCAGCATAGCAACGCTATATTAAAATTCCAAGAATTTTACAAAAGCCACCTGGTAAATCATACATAAAGATAATTACAAAATAGGGTGACAACCATTATCACCACCAAACCACCACCGAATAAATCAAAACAAATAAAACTGTTCTAAAAGTACCAAACCACCACATAGATACTTTCCAAGTTCCAAACCATGAAAGTATATCAAAATATACAACCACCAAGTATCAAAATCACCATCATCAACTAGGAAAGAAGGAATGTGGAGGAGGATCTATCGCTTCATCAATCGTCGTTAGGTGCGGTGGATGAACTTCCCCACTTGGGCCACGATTTGCAATGGAATCGGTAGTCATAAAAGTCTAGCTGATCATTTATCAGGATGACTTCCCTTTGCACTCAACGAAAATCAGCAGTGACACCCTTGGAAACCTTATCCAAGTCCTCTGCTAGAGTTTGAAAATCCATCTCCAACCTCCCCAACCTATGTTGTATCGCCAATTCCCAGGCAACACTCTCCTCTACATGCTCTAAAATCCGATTCTGCCATTCTTTCAGGGTAATAATGCTATCCACTAACCTCTGAAAATCAAAAGCCCCACCTGAAGGTGGTGAAGCTGTAAATTGTGGATCAACAGCACAGGACTCTAAGGGCTCCTCCTCGAGGATCTCATCCTCATCAATCTCCTCCTCATCCGGATTGGGCAAATAATCCTCATCCTCCTCACTGACATACTTAGCCTCCATATCCTCTAGCCCATGTCATCTGGCTCCTGTGGTGCCCCCACTGGCATTGGCAACCCCATCCTCTTCAAGTTCTCCCTAGTGAAAGTCTCCTGGATACTTCCCCTCCTCACCCAATGAATCCACTTAGAAGTACTCAAATACCTTGGTGAGTGATCTTCCATAAGGGAAATCAGAGTCACTGGGGTGAGTGGTGTGATACTCCATGGTCTTCATCATGACATAGGGGAGGCAAAGACGGGGTGCACCCTCATCCAAGGCCACAAAAATGCAGTAGGCTATGTAGGCAGTCATGAAACTCACCTGGTTCCTATGACCCGCTCTGGGGAACAGGTTAAACTGGTCCAAGCGAGCAAATACACAAGCGTCTGCATTGTAGGCTATCTCGAACAAGGGATGCTCTTTGTGGTCACAAATAGTCCTGTGGATGTGCTCTTGCATCTCAATGCTGATATCCGGACCCACAAACTTGATCCTTGGGGGATTATAAAAATGGGCACCCTTAGCTAAGATACCTAGAATGGTTGCCAACAGATCCACAGTCAAAATAATATTTATCCCCTACACCAGACAGGTAAGAGAGTATCCCCCATTCTCGTAGGACACCTCCAAGTTGCAATAAAAATATCGAACAAGATCCTTGTAGCAAGGACTCTCGGGATAAAGCATGGGATCCCAACCTAGAGAGGTGAATTTCTCCAACATCTGGTAATCTACAAAATCCTCAGTTACCACCGTCTTCTCCATCATAACCAGCTTTTTGGAGAAGATGGACCAGGCCACAACCATCTTGGGGATGTGGAATAAACTCACATCAAATTTTTTCGGATTGACGGGGGGTTCCTTGTGGGTTGGGCCTATGATGAAGAAGAACCTAAAACCACATTTCTCCCTCTAGATGTAGTAGTCTTCTTCCTTTTGGAGGAGGAGGCAGCCTTTTTTCCCTTTCTAGAAGACATCTTGAAAACACAAGGGAGATGTGTAAGTGAAATGAACAGGGAATATGAAAAGAATGTGATAAGAAATATTTTAAAAAAAAAAAAAGGGAGGGTGAGATGAACCCTATAAGAAATGAAATGAACGAAAGAACCCCAAAGTACATGTAGAAATATCAAAATACAAGGATATTAGGAGATGAACTTGGAAGGAATGAAAATTTTGTAATGAGGAAGTGAATGAGTTTGAGAATCTACCTAATACCCAAATGCAATTGAATGGAAAACAACAAGCATAATGATGGCAATGGTTACAGTAAATTGAAGAAATGGGATGGAAATCCCAACACAGTCACTTGAGGAAAAATGGAGTTTTATTTGTGGTGAATGAGAGTAATCATAGCGGGCAATGAATGTATGTCTACAAATGAAATTATTCAAACTACTTTGCTACTCATTGATAGAGGATGGACATAGTGATATTTCATTCATAAGGGAAAAGCGAAGAAATGAAGGGAAACGCCCAAAATTTCTAAAGATTTGATCATAAAAGGGGGAAAATGTATATCGAGAGAAGGGAAATCTATACACATGCAAGTGGAAATGACTACTCTACTAATGTGTGTGTGCATTGAGAGTGAGTAGTGTTATTGAATCATACAATTGCAAGAAATAAGTGAAATGAAAAGAAAACTCTAAAACAGAGAAATTAGGGCAAGAAATTAAGATTTCCTCTCTATAATCAATCAATCAAGGCCAACAAACCATTGAAAGCATAAATGGGACACCATATTGCCAAGAAAATAAACATTCCCTTGAGAAAATGAAGTATATGAAGAGATTTAAAGTTCCATAGCAAGAGAACACCGAAAAAACATGATTCTCAAAGAGAAAAGAGAGAAAAGAGAACTTACTTGAGTACTTGAGATGATGAAGAAGAGATGAATGCCAATTTGTCAGTAAGATCGCAAGTTGAAGGTTTGGAATGGACCCTCAAATCGCCCTAGCCTGAGAGTTCGAAAGAAAGAAAGAAGAAAGTGGGAAAAAGGGTTTTAAAACCCCTTTTTAAGGCCCCTGCCTAACCTTGCCCGTCGGTCTTGCCCGTCGGTTTGGATATCAAGACCCAAAATGGCATGTGTTGGAAATTTTCATATTCCGTTGCTAGTGGGCCTCAATTAAACACCAATAGGGGTGTTTTACCGCGTAGTTAAGCATCGTTGTGAGACCAAACTATGTATTGAATAAATAATTATGGATGCGTTTGATCATGTGGTGTGGTGCATCAATGTAACCTGTGATATAAAATGCATTTGATTGTGAATATATATACACAAATGTGGTGGTTCTCAATCAATGCTAACATTTTGGAATAATCCAGGTATCGAACATCATAGTATGCACCAAATCCGGTGGTCGTGCCTGTGGTACCTCTCGTGGTCGACCACCCATTTCCCATGATCCTCGACCCCTGGGACAATCCTCACAACCACCACCACAAGTGGATCATGATCTGGAGAAAGTTCAAGGTAACCCACCCGTGACCAAAATTCTGGGTCCCTCACATTTCATCACCCTTGGTGATGTTGCGACCCTTATACAGCAGTCGCAAGGGGATTTTCTGCAGCAGTTGCTTCAGCAGCAACAAACTTTCATGACTGCTATGCAACAATACTTGATCCCTACTCTCCAGGGTCAGACTC
>NW_024868607.1:11102-26353 GCF_013358625.1 Macadamia integrifolia | reverse complement strand
TTTTACTAATAATAAGAAAAATTTTATTAAATTAAATACAAAAAAATGATAGAAGAATGTACATCAAAGATATCCATGTGAATGGATATCTCAACAATACAAAATGAAAAACCAACGTTAGCTTTCCCTTCACCTTCAGCATTGACATAAGCAAAGGGAAAAAACCAACCGAATAGAAAATTATAGAAATAAGATGTTCAACAAAATCTATAGCGACGTCTCTCCTCTAAGTCCTACCTAAAGTCCTAACAATTAAAGGATAGCGAAAATGCATAAGATTATGTAGCTTGAGATTGAACAGCCTTGTTTGCTAAGGAATCTACAATTAAATTCAACTCAGGATAGCAATGTGTGATTCTCCACATCCAACCATCTAAAAAAGGCTTATTAAAAAAAATTAAAAAAAAATGCAAAATGAACCAATGAATAGAGTGGTTCCTAATCCATTGCACTATTCTATTGGTAGGACTCTGGTGGCCTACCATGCCGACAAATGTAAAGGATTTTGTGCGGGCACGTGAGGGTGGTTGTAGATCAGGGTTTCCTAGTCTAAAAGTCTATATACCTTTGAATACCAAGAGGAACGTCGAGGCATCAAGCATGGGAAGCTTGATCTCAGCTATGATAGTAGGTTCAACTGGAGATCATAGGAGGGATCCAGAAGTCGCAAAGAACAACTAAAAAGTCATGAAAAGAACTACCAGAAGAACACCCCTCAAGTTACTAAAGCTAAATCACATTCCACCCAAAATTTATTTATTCCTATCCATAGAAAACCGAAAACCTACAAAGAAAGCATCGAATTCAGCCCAATTTTTTTATGCAATACCTACCTATGAGCTGAAACTTTTAAGGTGATGTCATATGCATGGGCAGTCCCTAAAAATTCCTCATGTCCCTGCATAGCCTAAATTGCCAAATGTGCAACAATCAATGTTGAGCTTAACCCAATAAAAATCAAGTTTTCACTATACCACTTTTTTATGGTAACCACTTCATGAATACTAAGAGCACTTGAAGCATAGATATGGGGGCATAATATTTTAGAAATAACTAGCTACTTGGCTGAACATCCAAAGTTTTATGATATTATGGATTTGGGGCTTCATATTTGATGCTATGAGAAATTCGGTTTCTTAGAGATCTTGATTAATTTGATACACTAGCTCTTATCCGCTGTAAAACTACTCATCCTTTTCTATAGAGGCCTTGTGGGCTCGTTTGATGTTGAAAGTGGTCTAGGCAAGGAGATCCACTTGCTCCAATTCTCTTTCTCATCACAAAAGAGGTGTTGTGTTGTGTTGTGGAATCAACAACTGTAAAGTTGAAAGGGAAAATTAAAGATCCACTGGGGCCGAGAGTTATTTCTGTTAGCTCCCATATTTTATTTACAAATGATGTATCTCTTCTTATGAATGTTGTTCTACGCCATGTGGGCAGCTTCAACTGTTCCTTTAAAAGTATCAAGACTATTCTGAGGCAAATAATTCACTTGGGAAAGAGCAAGGTTTTTATAGGAAATGTTACTCTGATAAGAAGGTTAGACTTCTTGGCATTGTCGGCTTCTTTGAGAGAAGATTACCTATTAAATACTTCGGGTAGAATTTTTTGAGGAAAGAGTGAAGAAAGACTTTATCCTCCACCCCCCTCGTTGTAAATTCAAGGTGAGGCTCTCTTGGTGGAAAGGCAAGTTAATCTCTACAGCTGGCAGAACCAATTGGTGAAATCAATTATTTCTTGATCCATAACTTTTCCATCTACAAATGGCCTTTGTCTCCTATTGCTTTGATAAAAAGTTAGATGTGTAACTTTATTTGTAATGAGGATCTACTAGATTCTTCAAAGGTATTACAATTAAATGGAATACAGTGTGTAAGACCATTAATGAAGGTGGGCTCTATATAAGACATCTTGGGGATATGAATACTGCTCCATTTTGCAAGCTCTACCATTATGTTAAAAGTGAATTTATCTCTTAGAAATTATATATAAGAGTCTTAGAAATTATATATAAGAGTCTGTTATACCCGTGCCCTAAAATTTCTATTTTAAATATACAGATGAGGCACCGGACGACACCAGTACCAATGAATACTGGGTAGCAGCTATGTTTTACCAATAAGGGAAGGATAATCCCACTTGTACCTGCTATTCATGCCTCAAAATTTGAAAAGGTTTCCAAATACAGAGGAAAAGGTTAGTCAAGCCCTCACACCTCACAGAAAAATTTTCCAAGCTTAAATAATAAAATATACTGTGAGGTGGGGCCTGACCCCTTGCAGTCGGGTAACTCAAACCCAATCCCAAAGATGGAACAACATAATTAGAAAGAGATTAATATATTGGGACACCCCAAGGTGGGCCCTTTATCCAAATTATAATTTTAACTAGTAAAGGTTAGAAACTCATTATTTTGTCAAATAGCCCTTTGTTAACTTAAGTGACTATATAAATAGAAGTCTTTATGCATTCCTTTCATTCTCACCAAACTAAAAGCAAGAGAAGGGAGAAGGAAGAAGGGAGAAAGGAGAAGAGCAAGGGAAGAGGAAGAAGAGAGAATCAAGGGAAGCACGTACCCATCTAAGGTAAGCTGTCTCCCTCTCTACCTTCTAATTGTGTCATCTATCTCTCTCCCTTCCATTTCTACTCTCTTTTGAGTCAATGGGGAAAACCCCCCAACCAATTCTCACCCCCCATTTGTCAAACTACTAATTTGGGGGTGGGATTTGATGTTGGGGAGTTGTCTTAGCAAGATTAATGGTTCAATTTGAATACATGAACCCTCCATAGTGAAATCCCCATTTCAAACCTCAATTTGGGCAACACAAAACCTAGAAATGAGGAAATTTCCTAAACCCGCCTCCCTCTTGTCAATGCTACAAATTGGGAGAGGGGCCTGGTGTAGGAGACTTATCTTAGCAAGATTGATGGATCAATTTGAGTCTATGATCTCTCCTTCATGATTTTCCCACTTAAAATCCCTAATTTTGGTAACTAAACCCTGGAAATGGTGGGTTTTGCCCAAATCCTCTATATCCCATCATTCAAACCCAAATTTGGGTTGGGAAAAATGAAATTAAATATATGTACCGTGGATTGGGGTGATCACATAGGCCATTGGTGGTCACTACATAAACCCTCAACCGAAATTCTCAAATTTTGCTTAGTCGCAACATGAACTTTAGGGAATTTTAGTGCATTGTGTAATCCCATCTTAACCAACCCATTGAATACACTTAATTTAAGCTAATTGAGGTGGATAAACATCCCCCACGTATAAATCAACTCTATAATGATAAAACCCCCAATTTGAGAATGATTTCAAAGAAAAAAGAAATAGGAAATGAAGCTAGAACATGTGCTTAGGGTCTTATTTCTCTAGGGATGATTTATTTTCTTGAAAATCTTATGTATCCTAGGAGTAGAACCAAAAGGTGATGAGACAACGCGGCGCAAGGCCATCGGCTGTCCATCATCACCTAGGACTCGAGGTGAGGGGATTTTGTGTTATTTATGGAGTGTTTATAACATGTTACTCATGCATGTGCTTATGGTAATTGTATGTTAAATTAGTTTTCTAATTGAATATTGAATCATGGATATTGATGATATTGTTATTTAAACATGATATTTATGCTCATGGTCATGATGGATTGCATATTGTAAACTTGTTCTATTTAGTGAATGTGATATTGCATAATAGTATGATGGTGTGTGTATGAGTATGACTATGATATATAATGTGGCATGTTAGAATGCATTAGACTAGGATAACCACCCTGGTACTATAACCTTGTCAATAGGGGTTTATGTGTTGGCTATCCCATAGCACAGCATGAAGACCTGAAGGGGTTCTCCAAACCAAGACCGTGACTGTCTATAACTTGGATGACCCGAAGGGGTTCTCCGGACCGAGACCGTGGCTCTAGGGTGGGATTATTCAATAGGGGTTTGCGGGTATCCGAAAGGGTTCTTCGGACTGGAACCTATAGGCTCCTAACTTGCAACTAGCGTATATCGCTGAAAGATCGAAGGGGTTCTCCGAAGCGGTGAACTAGGGATATCCCCTATGTTGCAGTAGTACTAATACCCAATATTGACTTAGAATTTATTAGGCTAGGAAAATAACCCGGGTGCTACAACCCTTGCTAATGGGTGTTAATGTATTGGCTATCCCACAGCACAACACGAAGATCTGAAGGGGTTCTCCAAACCAGGACCGTGACTGTCCTACAGCTCGGATGGCCAGAAGGGGTTCTCCGAACCAGGACCATGGCTGTAGGGTGGGATTATTTATTAAAGGTTTACGGGTAGCCGAAGGGGTTATCCGGACCAAAACCTATAGGCCCCTGACTTGCAACTGGAGTAGATCGCTGGAAGGATGAAGGGGTTCTCCAGACAGGTGAACCAGGGATGTGCCCTATGTTGCAGTATCACTAATACCCATTTTGAACATAGAATCTGTTGCTTAAGATTGTTTGTTAATAACCGGATCATATAATTGCATTCATCTAATTTCATTAATATTGTTGTGGTTGAACATTTATACTTGTCTCTATTTTTATAGAATACTGTGATTGTTTGTGTGTAAACCTCACTAGGCTTCATGGAAGCTCACCCCCGATGTTGCCCCATTTTTAGATTTTTATTCAGGTAACCATCCAGAGTATGTAGCTGAGAAGTTGGCTCTTTACGGAGGTGACCTCTGGGATGAGAAGTTAGCTATGCACGAGGATGGTTGCGTATGTGACGACTGTGCATTCAGAGCATGTTGAAGATGAGAGTATCATCTTCCTTTTGACCATTTTGTTTTACATATCAGATGTAGCCCTAGAGGCATAACCGTAATTATGACTTCCATTGTAAAAAATCTTTTAACAAATATGATCAATATCATTAGACTTCACCAATTATGTATAATTGACTATTATTATTATCTTGTAATCGTAGAATCATTTCATAAATTTATGCACTTTAAGTATTGCATCGTGGATCTTGGATGGATTGTGGACACGTGTGTGTGCCCATGTCACCAGCCTTCAAGCGAGTGGAACCGGGGTGTGACAAAGTCAAATAATTAAATAAAGTTGGCACTCTGAAGCTTTTTACCCCATTCTTCTTTTATTTAGTCAGGTATCAAGAAAGTCTAGAATTTTGCCTCTTCTAATGACAAATGGATTATGGGTGATGATACTAAAATTAATGGGGAATTTACTATCACTGCCCTACACTTGGCCTATGTTTACTAACATTCCCCTACCTTTTACTTTTTTTCTAATACTCCCTTGCTTTTAGACTTTTACATCTCTCCCTGCTTTTTTTAAATACCCAGATTAGCCCTCCTTTTCACTTGTAACCTATTAATTTTTTTTTCAAATTGATTGGGAATGAAAATCAATACTTTATATGGGTCCAATTCCTCCATTAGAGGGTGGCGAGTTCCCATAAATTTAAAACTCTTTTCAATGGTGGAAGGATTAAGTGGTTTATATCAGGTATTGGTTGAGAATGATACAGATCCAATACTTTCATCAATTCTTTTTTAATCTCTAAAACCATGTGTCCGCAATCCTAACGGAGAATGTAATATTAAATTCAATACCAATCAAAATTAATATCAACTGATACCAATACCAATCCAATACCAATAAAAAAATAGATTACTAAACTCGTGATGATGGATGAGATAAATTAATAAATAAACAATAACCTTGATGATGGATGAGACAAAATAAATAAATAATATCTTTAAGTGACTCAATACTAATGCATTTAAAAAAAATCAAAAAATATAAAATAGAAATGGGTAATTTATAGCACCACCCCCTGGAGAATGCCAGTATTATAGGAACGCCCCCTCTCTTTCACCAAATTAAACTCAAACCCCCTATCATCAGTCTCTGTTAAGTGATGCTATAAAATGACATTTTAACCCTTATGAGTAAAACAACTTTATCTTATTATCCCAAAAATACCCTTCTCTTCACCTATATACTAATACCAAATGACTCAAACCCACCAATATTTTCGCCCAGCTACCTACTCTAGCTATCCGAGATTAAACAGAAGAAAAGATTCCCAAGCCAGCTAGCCCAATGTTCTTATTCAAATATCTGCATATCCAAGTTCAAACAACTGCAAATGAGCTCCAGCATAGTCAGAAAAGAATGCATCCTCGTCCTTTAGCAAATTTCTCAATGAACGGGCGGAAAGATGGGTCTTCTAAAAGGACGTTATCTGTACTCTATCCATTACTTCCCAAACCTTGACGGTGGTGCACTGCCCCTTCTCCCCTTCAAGTGTATCATCCCATTATAAGATTTCCAATCAAATGGGCTAGCATAATCCAAGGTTTGTTTCTAAAAATCGATTTAGTGGTGTTGAGTATAGATGGAGTAAGCAAAAATGATCCAATAATGGTAAATGATCTCTATGGAGATATTGGATTCTATTGGCACACCTTATTGGTATAAAATATATGTATATTACTATGTGTAGACTTAAGGTATTGTTTCCTTAATGGGAAGGAAACCCTAATTTCATTGTAAGGTTGGTCCCTACCCTCACTCCTATAAATAGTTATCACTGACCCATTAAGTGTATGACTAAAAAGAAACCAAAAGTGAAAAGGGAAAGAGGGTAGACCAGACCAGCATTGATCGTGATGTACAAGGAGCATACGAGAATGAGAATACATTGAAGAGTTATTATTCTTCAGCCATGGATTCAGGTATGCCTAAAACCGGACTATGTATTCGTTGTTGCATGCTTATCGGATCTCCATGTGATGTATTACAAGTATATTTTCTATCAATGGTATCAGAGTGGTTCATGGAGATAATAGGCTGTGATTTTTTTTTATTGTTTGTATTGTTAACCGATTCAATTTAAAATATAATGGTTGCTTTTGACATCAGCCAAAACCATGGCTAATGTCCATGTGGTTTCCGACCTATTGAGGTCTTCAGATGTTGGCCATGTTATTTTCACTCTTCTTTGGGATTTTCTAGACCAAGAACTACTCTGATTAGCCACGATCAATATTTTTTTTTTAATCCTTGAAGTTACATTCCTTGGAAAATTTGGGCAGTTTCCGTCAGGTTTTCGATTGATTGATCATCATTGGATGGTCACAACAGGTTATTGCACCTTTGTCGAAGGGTTTCGAAGCTGGTTATTGCTCCGGTTAGCCTCCATGAGTGACATATGAACTTCTCAAAGACTGAACCCACCATTTTATTTTATTCTTTGTCGTTATTGAGTTTTGCCGACATGGAACGCTAGGTTCCTAGTTGCCAGTCTAAGGACTTTGTTTGCTACCATCGACAACCGAGATCCTTCATTATTTGCGGTAAAACCTTAAGTTACAGAGCATTCAATTTTCTATGTTTTGGGGAAGATAGAAAGGGAATATTCCCCTCTTAATTCCCCATAAGATATTAATTTAAATAAATAAATAAATATATATATATATATATTTTTTTTTTTTACCATGCCGAGCCAAAAGGCTTCTACTGAAACGAATTCAACAAAGCTTATGGCCAAGGCCGACCTAGCGGCCAAACCGATCCTATGGCCAAAACCGTCGCCCATTATTTCTAAGCCAAAAAGGCTCCTACTGTGATACCCAACTTTCAAAACCCAGTCGAATTACCCCATTGGTTTGGTTTGGTCTTGTAGGACCTGAACCCGAGTGAGCCGAGTTGAGTACCTTACGGAACATGAAGGCAAGGGTGACTCTGAACTCGGGTTGGCTAGATGAGTTGAAGTCGGTGCCTAATGAAGTCCGTGTGCCCAAGCCGTGCACTTACATCATCACCGAACCATGTATGCACAATAAGGTAAGTAGTCGTATTTTATAATTAAGTACACATGTTAATCAATTATCGAGAGTGAAATGCGTGTCGGGGCCAAGCCCCATCGAAAATCCCAATGATTCGGCTAAGTTTTGGTCAACTAGTGGGTGGTCATAGGTGGTCGACCCATCAATGTGACCTACCACTCTGGTCACTAGATATTTTGACCTAAGTATAAATAGCATTTATTACTTTTTCTCGCCCTCATTTATTGTTTTACACAGTGGGTGAGAAAATAAAGAAGAGAGAGAAAAAGAAAGAAGGAGAAGCGAAGAATGAAGAAGAAAAAGGGAAAAAAATACTCGTGCATCACTGAGGTTGAATCGTTCGATTTCAACACCGGATTAGTGATCCTCATTTCGAGATCTACGATTTGAGGTGAGTAAAGTCTATATTTCTTAAACCCTCATGAAATTCTAAGTGAAGTCCTATGATTTGGGTAGGAATCTAATAGATCTTGTTGATCCCTCTTGAGAATATGAATCTAAGGTTCAATGAAGGACCTAGAATTTGTTTATGAAGTTTTTAGAGGAAGAAATCGTAAGATTTGAGAAGCATTGTTGATCTCTTGAGCTAGAAAAGAGATTTGGAGTTACTGAAGTGGTCTTGAACAAGGAGGTAAGATCCATACTTAAAACCTTGAATCGACCCTAGATCTATGTTGGAATCATGATATGGGACCTTAGATTTGTGAAAAATGTGATCGAATCGATCCGTGATGGTTTCCTCAAGGTGGGATAGCCTAAAAGATAATGATACATTTTCAGTTATAACTTTTAAGTGATATAATCATTATAGTGAATGCACATGAATCTCACCAAGTTGAATTTTATTATTAGTATAGTCTATTTAAAGGGGCTTGAGTAAAATTCCTTTATGAGTAGAGTTGACATCTTAAAGATTAATATTAATATTGATGCCTATATTCACATTTGAGATGTTATGATATAAGATCATCTTACGTTACTTGTACATGTTGGTGATTTATTAAATATTTCTATCATAGTTTGGATGAAATTCAATTTTGAAGTCTAATAATTGGATAGACCATCAACAGTTTTTACAAGTGATATCATAAATAATTTAATTTTCATTTATTTAAATGAATTTTGAAATATATTTATGTTGTTGACTCGTATAAATGGTACTTTTATTGGGTCATCTGATCCCCACTCTCATGTATTAGTAGGAGAACAAAATACTATCCTATTGAGGGTGATAAATGCATTATATCTGATTTATTATATGCACTATACTAGTCGTTTCATGACTTTTAAGCCAACTTGTGGTATTTTGATGTTTTCTTCGATGTTATCTTTATCGTCTGTGACATCCGATTTCACCACAAGACACTTAATTATGAGTTTTGCTATCCTATTATGATTCAAAATATCATAAGTGCATTGTTTAAGTAATACTTCTTTGAATTTATATGTCCTATGTAAACTTGTGATAATGTGTAATTTTATTAAAAATTCATCGAAATAAAATAGATATATCGTACTTGAATGATTTAAATGAGCTCATTGAAGTTTTAGTAGCTTATTGGTATAAAGCCTATGAAGTTGTCTACACTTTATATGGATCTAAGCCTATATTAATTTTATTTGTTAATAATTTATTGTTGTTTTGATCTAGTGAATTATTTGGTTCATGTGCCCCATCAATTAACGAACTGTTAACATACAGAATTAAGAGACTTTATTGTAATTGGCTTAAAGTTTATGGGCTAATATTTCTATTAGATATTAAAGTCATTTAGGCTGAAAGTTCATACTTGTATATAACTTCGTATATCTAATGAATTATGGATAAAATAACATATTTCATGTGTTTTTTTGTTATCATGAGAAAATGTTATGAACTTCCATATTTAGCATGTTGTCATTATAGAAAATTTTCATATTTAAATTTTTTATTTATTTATGGTAATGATTGGAAATACAAAACTATCATACTAAGAATGTATTCACTTTGATAACTGCTAAATTATAGTGTTACCACATTGACTATTAGGGTTTACAACAGGTTGCTATAGTGGGCTTATGTTGAATATTTTTTTAATTAAATACTAAAATAGTTCATCTTGTTGTTTGCATCCAAAATCTAAATCCACGGGCATTTGGTAGCAATCCAAGTCTATAGGTTTTCATAATTTCAGTGATTACGCTTCCACTTAATGGGCTAGTTACTAAGATTGTGAAATTGCTATTGACTATTCGGGATGGGTTGCAGTCAAGGAGGCCATATGGTGAATAATGTGCTCTTGCCACCACAGGTGAATCTTCGTTTGGTCAGTTTCGCTTGATAGTGTAAGGACGACGTTTTGAGCTTCATAGCTTTAGATGTTCTTGTCTTGCCATCACAGGTGATAGAATCTTAAGAGTGGTGTTGTTTCAAGCGTCTTATCTTGCATGTGAAAGATTCCACTACGTGTTGGGCGATCTTGCCACCACAGGTGTGATCCCAATGACGTCGGATTTTTTCCCAGTTTATGTTTTTCTACAGTTAGTAAAAACAATACTAGGATAAATCTAATTAATAGCCCAATTAGTCAAGTTTAATTATATTGTTGGGATGTTAATATGCATTTTGTTCTTGTACATTGCATATTTTAGTAAATATGTATGATTATATTTGCCAGCTTTGACTTCCTAGCTATTTTCTATTAAAACTTTAAATGGTTCCAATTTTGAGGAATGGAACTGATCCTTTAATATTTCTCTAACTATTATGATAATGGATTTTAATCTTGGATTGATGTACCTCCTAAGCCAATAGCTGTTAATTTTGTTCAAACTAAGGTTTTTTATGAAAAAATGAGAGGAATCAAATAGGTTTATCTAAAGATCAGTGGGAGTAAGCTCATGAATCATAAATTTCGGTAGAACTATATTACTACAGCTAAAATAATTATTTGTTGTTTGAGATTTTAAATGTAACCGCAAGCGTACGGATCAGTGTAGATACGGGTCGAACTCAGAGAGAGCAGTCACTTTATTTTTTTTTTCTTTTAATAATACGAAAGTGAACCTATTAATGGTTGTGATCTAATTTTAACTACCATCATAAACATATCTATCCAAAATAACATCCTAACCATTCGTCATCTAAGAATTTAAAGACGCAAGCCACGTAATTAAAATTAAATAAATAAATAACTAAAAATAAACAACCCATGTAATTTAAAAAAAAAAATAATAAAGGAAAAAAATGCTGAAATAAAAATAAAGTAAAAGAAAAAGGATAAAGCTAGAGAGAGACTCACAAGTAGATTTCTCTACTTAGCCTGAGGGATGCATCATAATATGAGCTTCTCTACTTGACCAGAGAGTCACTCTTATAAGGGTTACTCTACTTGGCTTTAAGGAAAGGGAGACAATTAAAATAAAGGCAATAAATTGATGGTTCTATGGTTAGGAGGGGCAAAGCCAACACATACATTAGCCATGAACCTTGGGAAAGGGATAGCAATAATGTAATGACTGAAATTAAAATCCAAAATTAAGAAATAAAGGGTAGTCAGAAGAGGGAATGAGAGGGGAGAGAGAAGACTACTGAAGGAACCTACTTACTTGAATCAATGCTTGAACTTGAAAGCTTGGGTGATTTGAGATACTACCAGTACTAAAAACCAAATCTGAAATAAACCAAATCTGAAATTTCTAGTACTAGAGAAAACAAATCTTGAAAAAAAACTGAACTTGAAAAAAAAAAAAAGATGCTCCATGGCTCGTGATCTTGTCACCTAGATTTAAGCCTAGAACTATAACTTTAAAAATTACAACTCAATTGCATAAATCATAAACATAAAAGGCTAAATAAGAATAAAAGAGTGCTTGCATTAATTGACAGAAAAACTATTACAAAAGTGATTAAAGCAAAAATAAAGAAGAACTAAAAGTAAAGAGTGAGAGAGGGAGAGAGAGAAGAAAACTAAGCATAAACTAGAAAATAAACTAAGGGGAATAATAAAATAGGAGGGGGAGGAAGGGGCTTTTATAGGGTTTTTTTCTTGTCTCCTTCCTTCTACAAATCTTCTTTAAGAAAAGAAAGAAAATAAAATTAAATTAAATCATAGTAAAAATCCTCATTTTCTGAGATAATGTGTGAGAAAAGAGAGATTTTGTTTCCAAAATTAACAAATTCTATTCCTTCCTTACAATATTCAGCAATATCTTGCAATCTTGATTAAATCAGAAAAGAATCTCTGCATAGCATCTTCAAGATCTTGTGAGGTGACAAGGAGAGAAAATAATCTTCAGGATTTTGTAGGAGAGAGGATGTGGTACCAATGAGTGGGTCTCACCTTTGGACTGGTTCTTGATTCACTTTAAACACTTTCTCTTGTAGACTTGGAAAATAAAAAAAAATAAAAAAAATAAAAGTAGTACTATCCAAAGTGGAAAAAATGTACACTTATATCCCTAAGATTTCACACATTATTGTGCTCATCAAATTCTCCCATATTTGACTTTTGCTCATCCTCAAGCAAAATAAATAAATAAAAAGATGAAAGAAAAAGCCTAACTCACTTTCATAGGAATCACGGTTGCATTTAACACGTGCAACAAGCCTTTAAACCCCTAAATTACCCTAGTGGACGAGTTGTGTCTCGTGGGTATTTGCAGTGAATATACACCCAAAATTTAGAATAAATAAATCCCAACTTTGGCTAAAGATAAGGCTCATACCGATCTAGAGCAAAGATAATTTTTCTTACAAGGGACCCCCACACTTGAACTTTTATTACCCTTTATCAATTTCAGGCACTAGCATATTTCTTAATTTGGAACTCACCTCGTCTCTTCCAAAACATCCTTATCTTAAGGTAAAATCACTTGTGAAGAAATAGGGAACCAATGACTAAGGTGTTGGAGTGTTTTTTACCAAAACATATTGCCAAGCATTAATGATATTTGCACATTTTTTTCTTCTTTTTTTTTCGCTTAATAAACTCTATTCTACTCCACTACTTTTGGCCTGAATGACATGGTGGAGCAAACACCAGACACCCAAGTTACTATGTAGCTTTGCTTTTTACATATGCCCACAAAGACAGTGATGCTAGATTTCCTTCAAAAGTTTCTTCCCAAGGAATTTCGATCAAAACATCATGCTTCCTAAGGCACAATGCTCTATCTAGTTCTAAGGGAATCAACTCTTATTCTTCTTTATACCACATTTCACATTTAATTTAAAATTATGCATTTTTCAACCCATGCTAAATTAAAAAGAAGGTCTCAACTCCAAATCAAAAGTACAAGGAACCCACAGACTTACATATGGTCCAACACTATAAAACAGGGGTCTCTTATTTTTCAAAAGAAAGTCTCATCTTAAGACACAAACTTGTTTCTTTCTTCTCAACAAGATTTTTATACATTAAAAATGGGTACCTTAGTCAAAAATTTTATTTTGCACATTAATGAAGCAACCGAATGGTATGATCATTAGCCAAAAGCCAAAGTAGGACTTCATCCTTTATCAAGCTCAAAAAAAAATAAAAAGAAAAACAAATAAAACAAAGTGAAAAAAGCATAAACTGATTTCCCTCCCCCACACTTAAGTCATGCAATGTCCTCAATGCATGGAAAGAATTAAAAATGAAGACAATACAAGGGGGTTATACCTGATTAAAAGTTAGTCATCAGTTTAAAGAGGTTCATGGAGATCCATGACCTCTTCACTACCAGTATTAGGAAACTGGAGGAATGGTTTTAAACGCTGACCATTAACCTTCGAAATTACCCTTGTTCTTGGATTCAGAGTCTCCACAGCCCCATGGGGATATACATTATGGATAATAAACAGGCCATCCCATCGAGATCTAAGCTTACCAGGGAAAAGATGCAATCGAGAGTTGTATAATAAGACCTTATCACCAATTACAAAAGATTTATGCAGAATGTGCTTATCATGGAAAGCTTTGGTCTTTTCCTTGTAAATCTTAGAACTTTTATAGGTTTCATTCCTAAGTTCTCCAACTCAGATAGTTGGAGCCTACGATGAATTCCCACATCAGACAAATCAAAGTTGAACTTCTTGATGGCCCAAAAGGCCTTATACTCCAACTCAACTGGTAAGTGACAAGTTTTTCCATACACTAAACGGTAGGAAGACAGACCAAGGTCTGTCTTGAATGCAGTCCGATGGGCCCACAAGGCATCAATGAGCCTAAGGGACCAATCCTTACGGTTGGGATTAACAGTTTTCTCCAATATTTGTTTGATCTGCCTACTAGACACCTCCATTTGGCCACTAGTTTGGGGGTGATGAGGGGTAGATAACTTATGGGTGATCCCATACTTTTTCATTAGGGCCTCAAAAGGCCGATTACAAAAATGAGTACCCCTATCACTAATTATTGCACGTGGTGCACCAAAGTGGAAAAAAATGTTCTCTTTTAGAAACAAGACCACTACTTTGTGGTCATTAGTTTTACAAGGTATGGCCTCTATCCATTTAAAAACATAATCAACAGCCAAAAGTATGTACAAATTTCCAAAGGAGTTAGGGAATGGTCCTATAAAATCGATGTCCCAAACATCAAAGATCTCAACTACCAAAATAGGGTTGAGGGGCATCATGTTCCTCTTATTAATACGGTCAAAAGACTGATAGGCGGGACAAGCCTTGTAAAAATCAAAAGCATCTCTAAAAAGAGTGGGCCAATAAAATCTGAATTGGAGAGCCTTTGCGACAGTCTTCTTAGGTCCAAAGTGTCCACCACATGCATGATCATGACAAAAAGAGAGAATAGAATGTTGCTCATGATCAGGAATACATCGTTAGATAATCTAATCCGGACATATCTTAAACAAATAAGGATCATCCCAGAAAAAGTGCATAACTTGGGAATGAAACCTATACTTATGTTGGGTGGACCAGTGATCTGGAGTCACACTTGAAACTAAAAAGTTGACAATGTCTGCAAACCATGGTTCACTGGACACTGCAAATAACTGTTCATCTGGAAAGTTCTCGTTGACTGGAGAATCGACAGTTAAGGAATTGGGAAGCCGGGATAAATGGTCTGCAACTAGGTTTTCAACTCCTTTTTTATCCCTAATTTCTAAATCAAACTCTTACAAAAGTAAAACCCACCTACTGAGACGGGATTTGGCATCCTTCTTCTAAACTAAGTATCTAAGAGCAGAATGATCAGTATACACCACCACATGTGAACCAACTAAGTAAGACCGAAACTTTTTTAATGCAAACACAATCGTTAAAAATTCTTTTTCAGTGGTTGTACAATTGAGTTGTGCATCATTTAAGGTCTTACTAGCATAGTAAATGACAGTATGCAACTTATTAATTCTTTGACCCAAAACCGCTCCTATGGCAAAATCAGAAGCATCACACATCAGTTTGAAAGGTTCAGTCCAAATA